>NW_004955419.1:11646104-11650897 GCF_000276665.1 Chinchilla lanigera
CTCAGCAGCCCCAGGCGCAGCACCCAACTCCAGAGCCGCATGTCCGACGGTCCCCCCCGCCCCCCCTTCGCCCCTGCACCGCCGCCCGGAGCTGCCAGCTTTGGGAGCCTCCGCGCGAGTTTCTCCGCTTCTTCACCTTCTTGGGCGAGCCCCCCCTTCCACTTGCTTTTTTCTTTTCTTTCTCGCTTTCCTCCTCAAGGTGTGTGCTCCTCTCCCCCCACCTTTGAAAAATACAGTCCAACTCCTCCTGGGTGGCAATTAATGCCTCTCCCCGCTTCTTTATCTGCCTTATCCCCCCCCAACAGCTGGTTGCCTTCCTTCTTGTTTTATTTCATTTTATTTTATATGATTTCTCGCTCTTTAAAAAACGCTCCTCTAAGACACTGATCCGCTCAATTCCCTCCCCCCAAAAGATGCTCTAATTTATTTATTTTTTGCGTCCTTTATAACACAAGCCACAGCCCCCTCCCCCCCCACTCCCCCTTCCCCTCCCTCCTTCTTCACAAAATGAAAGGAAAGAGGGGGAAAAAATCCCTCAGAAGATGAGTAAACAAGCGTATGCTAATCTGCTCCCGAGCGCTCCACCTTCCCGATTGAATGAGTCCCTGTTAAAAACTGCGGGGATCATGACTAATCAATCAGTTTGGAGAGGCCGAGTTACCCAGCCTGCCTCCACTTTGCCGTGCTTCGCTCCCGCTTCTCCACCCCCTCTGTTTTTTTTTTTTTTTTTTTTTTTTATTTGGAATAGAGCTAAGAGCTTTGGAACACCAAGGTAGGGGCTTGCGCCCTGGTGCTCTCTCCCAAGGAAGTTACGACCAAGGTGTGAGTACTATGTAGTATAGTAGTTCTCCTAGACACTTTTTTTTTTTTTTTTTTTTTTTTTAGAAGACAATCTTAAAGTAACAATTTAATGAAATTCTGTACACACCCCCTTATGGTCCTCCCAGCCCTCCGCGTTTCTGCTCAAAACACACATTCCTGTTTTTGTTTTGTTTTGCTTGTTTTTTTCCCTTCTTCACCCCCTCCTTGATTTTATTATTTTTTTTCTCTCCTGGCGGGAGAAAAATCTCTCCTCTCAGGATCCCCTTTGCACTTTGCTGGTAAACCTCATCTCTTTCCATAGCACAGAAAGAGTCTTGAAACTTGATTCTCAGAATTTTAAAAATATTCTCCTCTCCTCTCCTCTCCTCTCCTCTCCTCCTCTCCTCTTTTCTCTTCTCTCGTTTTTCTCTCTTCTCTCCACTCCTCTCCCTCTTCCTCTTTCCCGTTTCTTTCCTTTCTCTCTCGCTTTCCCATCCTTTCTCCTTTCCCCTCATTTACAGTTAGGCGATGATGGACGGTCCCCTCTGCCTTGAGCCCCTGTGAGGCCGCCAGCGTCAGGCTTCCCCTAACTTAAATACTGTTTCCAAAATCCTCACTGAATTACCAGCAGACAGCCGAGAAAAGGCACTTCCCAGGGCATCTGTCTTTCAGGAGCTGTAGACCCAGCAAAACTGGGTCTCGCAGTTCCCCTTATAGTCTTATAAATATTCTGTTGATTGTTAGAAATTATTTTAGGTTTATATAAGCAAAGAGAGAAAATTACTAATTTCCCTAAGTTCAAGCTATGCAATTTTGACACTTTGCAAATCGCAGGTAAGGGTCTCACCATTTCGTGCTTGGAAGATCTGTTTTTCAACCGGGGCATAGTTGTATTTTTTTTTTTTCTTTTTCCCCCTCTTTATGGAACTCAAAAGCTCCCCCTTATGGCAAAATAGTTCTTCTTTTTCTACCCTCCAACCGTTTAATAAGTCAGAATGAGCAAGCAAGGGTGGTTTACAAATTATTAGTTACCAGTCTGTTAAAAAAAAAAAAAAAAAGGTAGTGATAAAACTGTGCTGTGTGAGGTGTGCGAGAAGCTAGAGTCCTGGGAGCCTGAGGTGAGATTAACCCTGCTAACTTGGGACTTTCTTCTCGTAGGATACTCCTGCCCACAAGGCTGCTGCATATCCTTAGTTAGGGTGAGACAGAAAACCAGGGAAGCGTGCATGCTGGTAAAAATATAAAGATGTGTAAGATGAGCAAATGACTCAGACATCCCCTCCATAAAAACTGGAATGTAATGTGTGGGGATTATGACACCATTCTGAGAACAGGAGATCCCAGATTCCCATCTTTCCCACGTGGGAAGAACTTGCTGAAGAGTCTTAGGCCAAGAATATCGGAAACTAAGTTTCTCCAGTTATAAATGAAAATCACATTATATCCTAAAAGTGTTTTCCGAGAGTGGCTGGAAGAAAGAGGATTTTGTGTGCACAATGCCATGGGCAGGGAATTTGTCTAAGCAAAAAAATTCTCACTTTCGAAACCTCCAAGTTACCTCTTTGAATCATCAAGTGGCCGTTGGGTAAGCAGAAGGCTATGTTCAACTACATCAGTTATGTCATTCAGATCCACCTCTTGTCTGACAGAGGGTGGAACTTGAATAATAACTCACTGCATTTGTGGCAATGAGGCATTTGCAAACTGGGGATCTTCCGTGGGATGTTTAGATTATTGTATGCAGTGGGTTTGAACACACCTAGATATTTGGGATTTTATCAGCTCTCCCACCAGCAATGAGAATACATGGTTTTCGGTTCCAGTTCTCATTCACTTCAGTACCTGTCAGCGCCCGCCCTTCCTTCCTCTCCCTCGCCCCTTCCTGCCTGTGAAATGGGAATATCTACTTCACCAGTTTACCTTGCAGAAGATGTTCAGAGGCATGAAACTTTGTCAGCTGGAGAACTGCCATGCAGACATTATTTATTCTACACTTGCTGTCAAGGACAAAAACAAAATTGAGGAAACCAAATTTCTCCTCTCTGTGGCAGTCAGAAAAAAGAAGGGACCGAGAAGTCCATCTCTTAGAGATCCTGGGACTTCTGACCTCAGTCTCCCAATACATTGGGAACATTTGGCAAAGCATTGGACGCATCAGTTCACTGAACCTACAATTACCATGTACGTTGCCCTCCCTCATTATGGGTGCATGCGTGCATGTGTGCATATACATATGTATTTGCTTGTGTTAATGGAGTGCACAAAATTAGATAAATCACAGGCTTTGCCTCATAAACCATTAATGAACTACACATAACTTTCCACTTATTTATATGTAATAATTTATCTCTCAGCACTCTGGGAGGTGGAGGCAAGAGGATTGTAAGTTTGAGGCCACCCTGGATAATTTAGCCACTTGGAGAGACCCTGTCTCAAACTTTGAAAAAACAGTGACGAAAGGGGGAGGTTGGAGATATAGCTCAGAGCAAAAATTTTTCAGTCCTTAGTACTGAAAAAATATTACCATGTGCTGTGACCCAATTTTACTCCATCACTTGATCTCTTTTATCTGAGACTCAGGTGACCGGGGCTCTAATTCTTAGTTGTATGAGAGCTTTGAATCTTGCTTTGCTTTTATGCAAAAGGAAAGAACTCCAAAGACTCCTAAGATCAGGTATAGATCTGAGCTATCATGAAGCCTCTGACTATTAGAATATAGCAACAGTTCTTACTCAATATACACATATTTGCTCAATTCCCATCCCCTGCCTTCATTCCTCAGGACTCCCTTTACTTTCAGGGATTTTTTTTCCCAAGCCTTCTTTTACTGTTTCTTCACTGTTGGGATATGCTTCTTCAATGTTCGTTTTATTTGGTAATGACTAAAACGCCAGGGCGAGCTGAAGTTTCTATGAGATGTTAGGAGAATAATAGCAAATCAGAGTTGTATGGATTGGGAATGATTTGAATGGGTGAAGATGGTTCAAAGTACACTTTTCAGAGTCACCATGACCCAGGTTCCTATGACCTTCAGCAAATTGCTTAATGTTTTCTGAGTCTCAATGACCTTATCGTGGAGTCGTCATGAGGATTGAATTAGCATGCTGTGTGACATAGTAGGTGGTCAATACACAGGCATCCCCTTCCTTCTTATTGATCTAAACTTTATGACCCTTGGGCTTTTTTGTCATCTTTTCCTCTAGAGCCAGAGCCCTGTATACTTCATACTCCAAGCCCCGCAGGTTATTCTCACTTCAGAACTCCTAGGGCAAGCCTTATCTGTCTTGCAGAAGCTGGAACTAAATGAGATAGGAACTTACATTGTTCTTGGTGTCCTGTTTATGTCTTTCCTCCCAGATTAGAACATTTCAAGGGCAAAGATCTTCAAGGGCCAGCTCAGTCACCTGCTTGGAGAACCTTATACTCATGGTAAAGTTTTCCACTGGCCTGAAGGGCTCCCTCCTCTGGGATCTCATAGAACTTCCTCTGAATTTCCATCAGCACATTCCCAAAGCAAATTATCACAATTAGGTATCTTCCTAAATCCCCTTTCCATTTAGGGCAGAGACTGTTGCATTTATAATTGTGTTTCCCTAAGTGCTTAGACCGGCACTTTGCACACAGCAGTTTGTACCACTGTTGAGTTTAAATATACCCACATTTCCAATCATAGTGCTATAGACATATTAGGCTCTTAAAAATAATGAATACAACTTTTTATTGTCTCTGTTCCAAATGATGCATCTATGGACACCCTGACATAGCGAAGTTCACAGGTTGCTCAGATTGTGGACTTTAGGGTAGAATAAAGTGGATCAAATGCTAATTTTTGCTATGCAATAATTCTAATAACAGCTAACATCGAGTGAATATATACTAAGTTCTGAACGATGTGCAAGTGTTTTGATTTGCACAGAATCGTTTAATCCTCATAACAAGGCCACAGAGGAGATCTAATAATTGTCCCATTTTTTTTTTTTTTTTTTTTTTTT
>NW_004955419.1:11657613-11711453 GCF_000276665.1 Chinchilla lanigera
AGTCTGCAGTGTCACCGGGGTCTTTGTTCTCGCGTCCTGGCCTCCGGGATTGGGTGCGGCCTACCTGGCTCTTTGGGCGCTTTTCGGCTGGGAATCGCGGTGGTATCTAATTGTCCCATTTTATGAGAAAGAAAAACTGAATCAAAGAGATTAAATAAATATTGGAAAAGTCAGTCAATGCAGACTTTGCACTCTATGTGCGAGCTCTAGTAGTTAGGAATATATCACCTAACTCTTTGAATTTCATTTTCCATTTTCACAGACTTCATAATGTTGTCTTGGAGACTAGATGATTAATATACTGCTACACCTTGACAAGTACCCCTCAGTGTTGCGTAGGTACTGGCTTCTTTGCTTCCTCCTCAATAGTAACTTGTGTTAATGTAATGTATATGCTATGGTTGATTGTGATAATCATGTCAGCAATGAAAAGGACTCCCCTGTTTCAGGTGCCTACTACGTGTTAGACTCTACTATGTTTTTAACGTTTCTATTAGCAACACTAGGAGGTAGGTTCAAATTCCATTGATTTGACATCTCAGCAGTTTTCTATCCTATTTTCTGAAATCATATTTAAGAGCAAAGTTATCCTCCATTCAGAGAACTTTTGAGCATTTCTATGAACCTTCTGAAATAAAAAAGGAACCATGATTTAATAATTGTTCTCAATCAAAAGCTACAAAGATCCATAGTTGGTGCTCGCATTGTGCACCTGAGGTTGGGGGAGGGAGTTAAGGCTGAGGGTCCCCTTTGTCTGGAAGCAGAAGTGGCAGGGGCGTGATGTCTTCTTCTGTCATTTTTGAATCTTTTGTGGTCAGGAGTGGATGTTTCTAGAATGAACCAGCATCCTCTCTTAATCTTCCATCAGGGTGATGACTAGGAAACTGAGACAGAAACTTCTGGATTCCAACTCCAGTCCCTTGACTCATGCCAAAGAGCCCCGTTTTGCTTATCTCACGTACCCACATCCACATTTCTTTAGCTTAGAATTTTACCTGAAGACAAAGACCTCTGATTCTCAATGTATATTTTCCTTCCAATTTCCAGAAACCAGTCATTTTATGGATTCTATTATTCTATAATTGTACTGTCTTTGTAATAATAATTAACTGTAATCTCTCGTAACAGATACTATCTTCTTGGTTACACACATGATTTCATTTAATCCTCAGAACAATACTCTGTAGTTTCTCTTACTCTTTCCATTGTAAACAAATGAAAAAACTTGAACTTAAAATAATGAGATTTTTTTTTAAAGTTGGTTGGACTCTATGACACATTTGAACCCAAATCTCTCTGACTCCAAAGTCCACATTCTTAACTACTGGGCTGCTCTTCCCCTAATCCACCTTTAATCTTTCTATTGTTTTAAATTGGAAACAAGAAAATATCTCCAAAATCTTGTGGAAGAAGAAGCCTTGTGAGAAATCAGATGTGGGTAATGGTGGGCGGGCATTCTCTTCATTTAGTATGCATTGCTTTGTTTTGTTGACTGGAAAACAAAATGTTTGATAACACCTTCTGCTTAATTCCAGGATGAATGTATCTTGTGGCTTATTTGAAAGGAGGTTTTGAGTCACATAATGGACCATGCTTTCCACTCTGCTTTTTCCAGAAATTGCAGAATTACTGCCCAACTGGCCACTTTTTATATTAAGTGAGATTGAAGGCATGCAGTTAATTGTTGTGTGTTGAAGATTTTGCCATGGGAAACTGATCCAGCGTTGCTTTTCTCTTTTTTTTTATTTTAAAGAGAGTGGTTAAAAAAAAAGAACAATAGCAACATAGCAACATCACAGACATAAACAAAACAAAGCAAGAACATTAAAAATGATACAGGGTTTCAAAACAAAATGATAGGCATCAGCAGTGGTTGTTATATTACATATTGTTATCTTCAGCTACATTATTCAGTTTACCAGATGTAAGAATGGAAGATTGTTCAAACCACTAAAGAGAATAAAAAATAATTGTTCAATAAAACATTAGAGATAATACAGAGTTTCACTAGACAAGGTAGAAGTAATTCACCAATGGTTGTTCTTTTGCATGTTGTTGTCTTCAAATCAGTTGCTCAGATTGCCAGATATATGCATCCAAAATTGGTCAAAATATAAAAAAATTTAAGCACTAACTGTTTCTTTCTTTTTTTATTTTTATTCTAAAGAAAATAGTAAAAAAAATAAAGAACAATAGCAAAATACAAACAACAACGCAAAGACATTAAAAATGATACAAGGTTTCAAACCAAATGATAGAGATTAACAGTGGTTATTATATTACATATTGTTATCTTCAGTGAAGTTGCTCAGATTAACAGATACTGTTCCTTTCAATATACCATCAGACATGAGCAGTACCATTATCCCAGCTATCTATCTATCTATCTGTGTATATTTTGCCTTCCTTCTTACTTTCTTTTTCTTCTTTCCCTCATCCCACAGGGTTGCTTTCTGATGAGCTCAAGCTATGCCAGTCAAGCATATCATGACTTCTTGACACTGTCTATGTGCCATGCATGGATCAAGCCCACATTCTTACACCTCAGTGAAGTTGGTTTTGCTTTGTTTGAAAACTTGAGGAAACTCAAGTTTAAAAAAGGAGTGTGATTTCCCCCAAATCACATATCTACATGATGTACATCGAAAACAGGACTCTGCTGGGGACTTTTACTCCATCTATTGTAAATGTCCCTGACTCCATTGCATTGTCTCTGTTAAACATGAAAATGAATCAGTTCTAGATACTACTTAGCTTTTTTTCTTCTTTTTGGTTGGTCTTTCGTATCTATCTTCCTTTCTGTGCTAGACTTTATGCTCCTTAAAAATGAGATCTGAATTTTGTGCCTTTTATCATCCCCTAGGAAGTTTATCCTCTGTGTTTTTTTGCCAAATAGGAACCTAGTGAATATTTGATGACGTCCGCAGATTTTCATAAACCCTACTATAGGCCTTCCGGGGAAATGCCGTGCTGCTCCCAGATCTTTTTAGGTTGAATTGTTCAAATTCTTAAAATCCAGTTGAAGAATGCCATGGCTGGCTGTTTCTAGAATCCTCCCTCATGTCCTTTACCGATAGGAAAGAATCTCTGCTGTTCTGAAACTCTCTCACATCGAATTCACAATCTGTCCAGCAAGCACTATCACACAGCTTTATGCTACTGCTAATCTTGTTTCACCATCTAGAAAATGCCAATAAAAATGTCTCCATCCCTTTCCAGAGAACAGTTATGGAAAGGATATAATCCAATATAGTCAAAGTGCTGGCACAAAGGAAAATCACTACAGAAAGGGCTCCTTAGTTTGGCAGTCTTATGTACATGTCCTCTCTGGCCAAATAGGATGTGACAACATGGAGAGGAAGTTTTTTCGCCTTAGAAACAGGCTCGGGGGCACAACAAGTGTGCGTTTAAATCTTGGCACTGTCACTTACGAGATACATACCCCTGGGTAAATTACCTCAGCTCCCTCTCTTGGTCTCCATTTCCTCATCTGTAAATAGGCTTAAAATTACCTACTTTGCAGTATTGTTGTGAGGCATGAATGAGATAGTAAAGCCCCTGGCGCCGTGCCTGGCGCAGAGGACGAGTTAGAAATGTAACTGTCTGCCTTAGTGTCTGTGTCCCATACTGCACCAGGCCACTGCCAGCACCCCAAACCAGGGAGTGTTAGGCAGAGAGTCACACAACTTTATAGGAGCAATTTCTACCACACAGACCTGTTCCAGGGGATTCCATGACCTACAGAAGGACGTGTCCATCCTCAGTCCATACTAAACCAGGGAAAAACACAAATAATGTTCTGTATTTTAACTGGACCCCTGTGCCTTCCCTGCCCTTTCCTTCCCTTCTTTCTCCTCCTCACCTCCCCTCCTTCCCCCATTCCCTTCTCTTTCCTTCTTTTCCTTTCCCCTCATTTTCTTTCTTTCCTTCTCTTCTCTTCTCTTTTCTTTCTTCTTTCTTTTTTCTTTCTTCTTTCTTTCTTTCTTTCTTTCTTTCTTTCTTTCTTTCTTTCTTTCTTTCTTTCTTTTTCTTTTGTTCCTTCTTTCTTCCCCCCTCCTTTATCATCTCTTCTCCTTCCTCTTTTCTTCCTTCCTTCTTTAATTTTAAATTTCAGACTCTCTAAGGATTAATGATGGTAAGCTAAGGAAAGTAAAGTGAATAAATGAGTCAGGTCTTATTTCTAGATGTCAGTTCTCTGTGCCACATCATGTGTATCTGTCATGCTATGCAAGCAGCAGTGAAACAGAAACAAGTCCTTACAAAAGGGATTTGACTTATGTACTTGATTTGTCCATGGACGTGACTGCCAAAAGCCCTGTCTGAGCATTAACATGAGGTCTGGCTTCATATTCTCCTGTACATAGGTTTCTGTTACCTATGTTTCTGTACCTACTTTTTCTGCTACCAGGAGGACTAAGTAGTAGTGTGGTGGTGGTAATGGAATCTTTGCAATGGTTTGTGGTATTCAGATCTAAAGAATGGAACCCTGGACAAGGAGAGCTACTAGATTGCAAGGTTCTTCTTCCCAAACTCTTTCCCTTCTTGCTTAATTCTTCTATAACATTCCATTATAGGTACAAATGATTATCTCAGGAATAAAGAGAGCTGAGCTCTAAAACAGATCTGGTAAAGTGGGTCTCTTGGGACACAGATCTAGCTATATCTACACCTGCCTATGTCTACCCGGTCTGATAAAAATGGCAGCCCCACTTGCTAAAAACTTCACTATCACTGTGCCTCCACATCACATGACTAGTTTCTGTCAAATGAGCACCTAGATTTGAGTAGGTTCCTCTTTACTCACTGAAGAAAAAATTGTATAAATGTAAACATTTCTTGAACATAACATAAAGTTAGTTAAGAATAATTATTATTATTGAATGTGAACACTAACAGTCTGAACATTGATCCAGTCACAAAGGTGATTGTTCCACTTAGAGACAATTAGTGGACCAGATTTCTAATTTATGGTCAGAGCGACTCTGTGATGATTCCTGTCTCTGGCCTTTTTGATGTAGGCATCATCATTATAGCAAAAAATCAACACTCTAGTGAGCCTCAGACCTCACTAAGTTTGATTAGAGGGATTTATTTTTGACAGGGTCTTGCTATGCAGTTCAGGCAGCTCAGGCCAGACTTGAACTCACTATGTAGTCCAGGCTGGCCTCGAACTCAGTGATCTCCTGGCTCAACCTCCTGAAGGCTGGGATTACAGGCATGCACCACCATGCACAGCCAATTGGGACTTCTTATAAACGTCACATCACACAGAGCAATGTATCCTTGTTGCCAACCACTATGAAAATTTTGATATTTTAATGAAATTTCTCTGATTATTTCCATACACTATACCGTTGTAATGTCATTCTTAGGAAATATGCTGGTGAGCTAATAAAACCTGTGGATGTATATACACCAAGGAAGACAGAAATAGAAAGAAGCTTATCTTATTTAATAGGTGCCATCTGAATTTTTAAAGATGGGAAAATAGAAGAAGAGAGGGAGATATCAACTAACTATAGGCCTTGCTGGGACAAGATCTCAGACCTACTGAGTCCTATATGCAGGCTCAATGTACTCTAACAAAATTCCCATGACTAGTGCTAGTTAAACTAAATCTTTTTGGTAGGGTATGGCAATAACAACTCTTTCAAGATCTACAAGTTTCATAAAAACATTGAATGGGCTCCATTATCTGGGAATACTAACAATGACATAGCTAGGGAATGACGTCATCTCTCTGCAAGTGATGTTCCCTTTTCTGGATGGTTCTAATCCCATGATTTGCACTTCTCTTCTGTGCAGAAGAAAGACTGCTGCAGAGATTAAAAACCTTCATAAAAGTCCTCATCATCATTGGCACTCTTTGTCCTTGAGAAGTGACTGTCCACATCCTCCAGTTTTTCCCAGGGAATTGCTACATTCTCTGGAAAATTATATACGTATATTGCATTCCTGTATGACACAGGTAAGTTCTTGGGGGTAATTATATACATCTGTTGTTACTGTTGTTTTCCAGATTAATAAACTCCAAACAACACCTTTATTGCCTGGGGGAAAGAAATGCGATAGCTCCAGATGGTGTCCCATCAAAGGCTGAGTGTACTGCTTGAATCTTCTTCTTCATGGAGACAAGGTCCCTGGTGGGACAGGCCACTACTGGCTAGCAGCTTCTACAGAGGAGAATGGAAGTGCTGACACCTGCACCATGACTACACCTCAACCCCGATAGAGAAAGTTGACATTTTGTTAAGAACCAGCTGCTCCTCCTTAGCCTGGATCCACAGAAACATGAGCAGGACTCTCTATGCCTGGAAACATATTTTGTTCATGATGTGATGTCTGATAGCTGTGCTTTCCGTGTCCCCAGATGGCAGAGGAAAATGAAACATCTCACCTCACTTGATTATTCTTCAGATCTCCATTATGACACTAATTATACAGACTAATTAGCAGGCCTCTAGGTCTCGAGATTGTGAGCCACCTGAAGAAAGGGGTAAATATTGGAATTTGCTTGCTTTTTATCATTGGCTCAATGCTCAGTGCTTGGAACTTCTGGGACAGAGTCTAAAAATGGTGGCATGCATATGTTGATTTTCTGTTAACACCAAATGATGCTTGAGCAGTTTCAAGTTCTTACTTTCAGAAATACTATATGTCAGACTGCTGGGAGGAAGCCTTTGCCCTCAAACACTATAGTCAAGAAGGAATGCAAATGTTACAGAGCAATGAGTGTAGTAAAGCAAGAGGTGTGCTGTCATGGAGAAGCTTATGTAGAACTACTGGGTCTCAAGTACAGACCGTTAACATAGATGAGATGTGAAGAGGGCAAAGGTTAGGTACAGATTCAAGAGGAAAAATAGCAGGAAAAATAGCAGTCGAGCAGAAGGAGTGATGTCCTTGTCAGTCAGAGGGAACAGCACATACAAAGACTTCTTGGAAACAGCCAGAAAAACAGTGTGAGAAGTGTGGTCATTTGACTGGTCAGATCATGTTGTACCCCATTGATCAAAAAGTTTGGACTTAATCCTGAGACCAGGGGGAGATAAGACATGGATTTAGAGAAGAGACTAATATTGTGAAAGTTGCATTTTTAAAACACCACTCTGGCTCTTGTTTGAAGAAGAGGTTCCTGGACGCTGAAGGTAAAGACACTGGACTGGAGGCCATATATATGATGGTCAGGTTTACACAAAGAAAATGCTTAGGGATGCACAAAAATGTCAGGAAGGAGAATCAGCCTCACTTGGTGATGGGAGAGGGAGGAGATGGAAGGGTGGTAACATATTGGAAATTAAGAAATTCTAGAACTGGACAATAAAGAGCAGACCTGCCTCTCATGCCTCCTTGTGTTCCAAGCTGAAATATGTGTTGTCAGAGATCCATGACCCGGACAATGTCAGGGGTGGCCCTCTCAATGCCATCAGTAGGAGTGAATTATTCTTGAGGGCCAGATGGGCTGTTAGCATCCTAACTGACTCACTCTGTATTCTAGAACAAGGGTCAAAGTCACTAGTCTTAACTCAGAAAGCCACACATTGCAGGTTTTCTCTGCTTTGTAAGCTCTAAAAGCATTTTAAAACAAAAAAAGAGATGATGTGAATGCAGAAGGGGTGTGTTAGAAGACAGGGTGGGAGCCAGAGGGAAGTGAGGGGGAAGGAGATATGGGGTAATGGAATGGGAAAATGATATAAGTATGTAACATACATGTACCAGTGAGCTAAAGCAATCCCCACTGTTCTATGTACCTAATAAACACCTCAAACAGAAAACAATAAAGAACAAGGTACTATAAGGAAGATGTTCTCAGTATTTATAAGCCTCTCCTCAGTAAAAGAATTTCCCTTCAAATATCCCTGATCTTCCGCAAATCACAAGCACCTTATCTTACAAGATACATAATACTGTGTGATTTTGGGAACGTTTATTGGTGACCATGAACATTGATACAAAATATGACTGATAGTTTAAATAATTTAAATTCACTGTCAATCTCCTAAGCAAACTAAGAGGTTTGTTCCAGACCACCTCACAGGTAGGTGCAAGCGCCAGATGTGAAGCTTGCTCCTCAGTTCCCGCAGTGCATATGTCCTTCCATCTGTGAGTTCCACTATAATCTCCCAGAAGGCAAGAGCTCTGTTTCATACCTGTCCATCCCCTACTTTTTTCATGCCGTGGCACAGGATACATTGATACTGTTGAAAACCAGTAACAAAAAAATCTTCTAATATGGTCCTTTTCATTTCAAGAATAAAATCTAAAATCACCTTCCCTGAAATTTTAGGTTATGGCTTTATCTTCTAAAGTCATTAAGAAAAGAAACCTTTAATCGTGGCATGTTAATTCTACATTCATCACCCACAGCTTTTACATATGGCTTCCAATCCTCCCTCTCAGTCATAAACTTTCCTCTTCTTGTTCTGCTTTCTACAATGTTACTAATTAATAGTGGGTGCAACAAATAGATCCCTTACCACAACCAGCTGTTCTCTGATTAAAAAAGTCTTACCCATGTATACAAGCCCTTGATGATTTCAAGAGACCAGAGGAAAATTGTCACGGCACTGGGGCCTCAGTGCCCGACCTTCTGGCAGTGCCTAAATTGTGCCAAGTCATGTAGATGAAAAGAAAACCAAGATGAGTCAGTTTCCCAGATGTTTTGTTGTAAGGTCACCAAGGACCTTGGTGATTGGAAGCTGAGATGCCAGGTCTGTGTGGCCAAGGGTAGCTACGGCTTCAAAGTGAATCTGAGCCTAACAAAGCAAGACTGATTCCAGAACTAAAGCACAGGGGGGAAAAGAGGAGAAATGGGACAGGGGACGGTAGGTTTAGGAAGAAGGATGGGGTTCTAGGGGAGGATAATCAGGAAGCTCTCAGGATACTCCAGTGTTAGTAAAGACCTGGCTATTGAGGAGCCCATGTGGTTTTGAGGTGTCATTCCTAGAACGAGGGACAGCACTCCAAACATTTATTTATTTATTTATTTATTTATTTATTTATTTTTATTTTTTTTGGTTTTTCTCCGGTACCGGGAACCGAACTCACGACCTTGCACTTGCCAGGCAAGCGCTTTTGCCGCTGAGCTAAATCCCCAGCCCCACTCCAAACATTTATTGAGTACCAACTCTGTGCCAGAGCCTGTGGCATCCTGGGCATAAATAGTACAGAACCAGGCAAAGCGTGTGTCTTTGGATAGGTCAGAATTTAGTGGAAGCAAAGGATATTAAAATTTCTTTTTTTTTTTTTTCCCCCGGTACTGGGAATTGAACTCACAACCTTGCGCTTGCCAGGCAGGCGCTGTGCCACTAAGCTAAATCCCCAGCCCCTGGATATTAAAATTTCTAAGGATAAATATTCCTACAAGGAAGTACAGGGCACTAGAGGGATCTCCGTGGCAGGTTGTTCAACCCAGGCTCTCTTTCCCTCCCTCTCCCTCCCTTCCTCTCCGTCCCTCTCCCTCCCTGTCCCTCTCTCTCCCTCTCCATCTCCCTCCCCTTCTCCCTCTCCGTCTGTTGGAGGGAGTCTTAGAAAAGAGATAACATTCCAGTAGGCTTCCTGGAAGAAGTGGAGTATGAGCAGAAGCTTGAAGAATGAGTACAGTTTGGCCAACATGATGAGGAGAAGCCTGTTTCCAACAAGGGAGAGTGTTGTGAAAGTCTGGAGGTGAGATAATGTGATGTCCAAGAAATGGAAGGAAGTTTGGCGATGAGGGAGGAGTAGGAAGAAGTGAGTCAGGAGTACTCCATGGCTAGATGTTGAAAGATTCGTGACCATGTTAATACTGAACAAGCAGTGGAGTTATGTCAAAGTTGCATTGAGCACAGGCTTCTGTTGGGCAATGAGGAGAGTGGGTTAGGAGGGGTGAGGTGGGAGCCTCGGGGATAAGGCTGTGGCAGAAATGCAAATGAAAGATGACGGAGGCTGGGACACATCCAGGGTGGGGTGCATTGACTCTTCTGTGTGCATCTTCGTCCTTCTCAATTTTATTATGTACTTCCATCTCCACTGCCTCTTAATCCTTCATATATTTCAGCATTCATAACAACTCCAGGTACCAAGAGGAAGCTCAGGAGAGGGCTACTGGGCACGTGAAAAAACTAATTCTGATATTTCAAATTATAGGTTCACTCTTTGTATCTCTTTTTCTCTGTTAATAGGAACAGTTCTAAATGTCTGGAAAGGATTGAATTGTCTCTGGACATAGGAATGGCAGCGTCACCCACTTCTCACACATCTGCCATGTGATATCCAGTCGCTGAATTTGCTTTAGACTTAGTTTCCCATCTCCTAGCCTCATTGTAAGTATGTGTACAGTGAGACCTCCTGATTTAATGACCTCCCTGTGGAGCTTTATCATCTCATTATTGAAAGCAATCTTAAAGATCAAGGAATCCAACCTCCCTAATAGTTGTAATAGGAAGTATTAAATTGGAGGTACCAGGGCCTGTTCCAAGTGATTTTTACAATTTAATCCTCATGATAATTCTCTAATGAAGTTCTTCCATGATTGCCATCTTATAGTAAGGAGCTGAAACACAGAAAGGATACATAGCCTACTCAAAAACGTACAGTTAATAAGTGGTAGATTTTGGAAACACACATTCAGTATTTGCCTCTAGAGTTAATGTGAACCCTGACAATGTCTTGAATGCCAGTTGGAGACTGAGTTCCTTTAAAATCATTCACAATAAATGGGTTTCCCATTTTTTCCATGTGTTTGGCTACAGGAAGACTAGAATTAAACAGAAGGTGGGTGCCTCTTACTTTGACACAAAGCTGGGATCTACTACATACATATGACTGTGAATCAACACCCACGGGATCCAGAACTGGTCATGGCAGAAAGGCCTGTCTGGTGTCCATTACCATCTCAGATGATTCTTCTTTGAAATAAGAAAATCAAGGTTGTTGCAACTTTTTCTTCCACAGTATTATGTGTTGATGGTTTTGAAGCTACAAGAGTCCAAATATAAATACAAATCAATGTGTCTTTGTTAAAATTCATCCACTGGCATATGATAACTTTTCCTTCCCATTGAGACTGTGTGGTTTACGTTGTACACTCCCAGGAGTATGGAGTTCCTTATCATCGAGAACTCCATTAATTTGCTTTAAAACAGCCTTCTTTGGGTTTGGAAGCCTTTTTTTGTGCCCGCTAGTCTGATTCCCCACTTCAGTGCTTTCACAAATCCTTTGGGTTTTCAGTCCCAGCTGTTGTATGCCTGCTGCATACTTATCTTTCTCCCCTTTTGATGCCCACCAGGACAAAGACTTTTTCTGCTTTTTTCCTCATGAAACCAGTAGTGTCAGCAGATTATAATTGTTCAGCCAAAACTTTTCAAGTAGATGAAGTTTTAAGAAACACATTACATTTTCTATCCTGTGGCTCCCTATTCTTGCTCTCTCCTTCTCTGTGCATTCTAACTTCTCCCTTATATATATATTTTTTCCAGGTGGAATGAAGGCAACTTTGAGGCCATGCAATTGGATACAAAGTAGAAGTACTCCGGATCAGCCTCAAATATGAGTTCTCGTTCCAGGTCTGCCAGCACTGCTTGATATGACTTTCAGCAGAGCATTTCTTTTTCTTGGATCCCCACAAAATGAGGGATTTAGAGAAAGTTGAAATCACTAACTTGCAGCCCATGGGCTGTGTTGAAATGTTACACTAGGCTTATATAATATCCCTAAAACACTTGAATTAGTGATAACATTAATGTATTTTTAAAAATGAATTTCCAGCACATCAAAATCTGAATGCATTAGAGCAGTCCTACAGTTAAAGAAGGCATTGTTGATCTTGGGACTCCAAAAGAAATTTGCTTTTAGATGCAGTCTGGCCTTTCCAGGTCCTTGTCCTGAGTAGCATCGCTTACTCACCCTTACTTCTTGGACTTCGTGGACGTTCAAGTTCACCACCTCTGAAGCAAATGGTCTCAAAAGATTCTCTCCATATTTTGAATTGTGGGAAGAAAATTCCAAGTTATGTGACATATTAAGAACCACGTGTTACCTACTTATTTTTTTCCTAATAGAATAAACACTTTTAAAATGTACATTTAGAAATCATCCTGTGACGTTACCACTTTAAAAATTCTTCAAGGTGGAGTTGAATCATAGGAAGAAATGAAATTATTATTTTGTCTGACTGATAAGGCCCTCACCATTTTCTTGTGTCATGATGTCACTCCTCAGATAATTAAAACTAATGGGCAGCTGAAATTCAAGTATAATACATTCAGGTATGAGTGATAAAATAAGGAGCTTTAGGAGAACCAAAAGCACCACTCAGTGTCAACTAGGCCTAGTCAGGCCTCCAATAGCAATCTTGGTTGCTAGCTTTCTTGGTTGTCAGATATGGTTTCAACCTGTGAGATAAGAGAAATCTGGAAAAACAAGTTATAAGAAAGTCCCAAAAACAATTTAAGCATTACAAGTAAAGGTTAGAATGAGATGTGAGATATACAACTGTGTGACTTCTAGCACATAGCAGACATGTAAAAACTGGTGACATCCTCAGAGAAAACTGGGGGATGGCATCTCTTGCAACAGAGATACACAGATGTGTGTTGAGAAAAGACTAGTACATAATTATAGAAAAGGACTTTTTCTATATTTGGAAATGTAGCTCAGTGGTATAAGCATCCGCCTAGAAAGAGAAAGGTTCTGAGGTCAATTCCCAGTACCAAAAATAAAATAAAATAAAATAAAATAAAACAGGAGAATAGGAATTAGTATCTGTGGGTTCCTATAGCAAATAATAGACTTGATATTTTATCATCCTTTTGATTATGCATCTGTGGCTCTAAGAATTTCCCAGAATCATGCCGCATGACTTGAGCTTAGATGTCCTGAGATCTACCTTAGCAATCTTTCTGTTGGACCTGGAATGCTGTATCTTTCTCTAATGCTTTATCAGTGTTGTTTCTGACAGTACTTCCCATTTTTATGTGGTTCATCTTCTAGTGCCTCCTCAACAATTGCCAGTTTCCTGGAATTGTGTTCTATAGCAAGCATTTCCTCTGAATTCTTTTTTTTTCTTCCAGCACCAGGAATCGAACTCAGGACCTTGTGTTTGCCAGGCAGGTGCTGTGCCACTGAGCTAAATCCCCAGCCCTTATTTCCTCTGAATTCTGACCAACAGTGTTCAACTCAAGCCTCTGGGTTAGCTCAGTTCGCATGGCTTCCCTCTCCCTGTCCTTGAAAATATCTGGCTCCTGGTCCCATGCCAAGTAAGAGAGAGAATCAAGAGACAGAGAGATGTCAGGAAGATTGTCCCTCTACCTGAGGCCCTATTAGTGTGACCACACACTGCAAGAGAGATGGAATTTCCCTGAGTCAGCAGGACAGAACAGAGAAGGGTTGGGCAGATTTGTCTCTTGGTGCAAATAAAGATGTGAGGTGTGCGGAGTGACCTCATGAGTTCTCTTGTCATTTTGATGTTGATGAGCAGTAGAACTGGTCTCTCTGTTTCATACAGACCAGATACCATGATTTCATCACATTTTAAAGGGTAAAGCATAGCTGGAAAGGAATCTAGAGGCAGAAGGAATGAAGACAGAGGCCATACAATCACTGACATGCTGCTAGTGTGAAGAACTAGTCCAAGACTCAGAACTGGATTTGAAATGTGTTTCTTGCTTGAAAAATGTATATATCATATTCCATATAATTGTTACATACTATATATCATCATTATTCTAGATACAGTGTAGAACCTACAATTTTAACAATTTCAAATGTACAGTTATGTGCCAATAAGTATACTCCATCATTGAGTAACCATCACCACCAACCATCCTCCAAACATTTTCATCTCACAAAACTGAAACTCTGTGCTCTTTAAACACTATCCATCCTTTTCCTCTCCCTCAGCCCTGGCCAACCACCTTTCTACTTTCTGTCTCTGTGAGTTCTCTACCTACCTTATATAAGTGGAGCCATGCAGTTTTTGTGAATGGTCATGCTTGTGAATGATCTTTCTTGTGAATGGCCTAATTCATTTAATGTGAAGGCCTTCAGTTTCAACCATGTTGTCACATGTGTCAGGAATCCCTCCTTTCTTGAGTCTTAATAATTGTTTATTAAAGGCATGCATTATATTTTATTCATGTAATTATCTGCTCCTGGACCCATGCATAGATTTCAGCTTTTGATATGATGACTAATTCTGCTGTTAATACGCCGTACAAATTCTAAAATTATTTTAATCATATATCTATACCTATATTATCTATATACCTATTTATCAAAACTATCTATTTAATTAGCAAGGATTAGTAGCTAACATTTTGAAGCAGACTTAGAAGCCCAGTGGATGCATTGTAATGAAGAGCTTGATTTTATTTGTTTGTTTGTTTTTTGGTACTGGGCATAGAACTCAGGACCTTGTGCTTGCCAGGTAGAAGAGACTGATTGAAAAGCAAACAAAAAAAGGAATGTTGGTAAAGGGATTGTGAAAAATTTATCTTTCCCATTGTGCCAGAATGTTTTTTCCTGAGTATAAAATATCATCATGTCCTTTCTCTCCATTAAGTCTATCCTCTAATGGACTTTAGTTTTAGAATGAGACGTAAGTTCTTAATTTTTTTTTCTTTTTTTTTGTGGTACCGGGAATCGAACTCAGGACCTTGCACTTGCCAGGCAGGCACTTGTGCCACTGAGCTATATCCCCAGCCGTAAGTTCTTTAAACACTTGCAGAGCCTCAGTCAACTTTCCCAGACTTATCTGTTTCTGGACCTGATCACTCCTCCATCCCCAAGCTCCCTGCGTAACAGTGTAACTGAACATGAAGCAGATCTTGCCCTCATTGCCTCAGCCTTCACACTCTATTCCTTTCACCTTGACCTTCAATTGCCCCCCCTGTAGCACTGATGTACAGTATACTAGAGCTGATTCTTCCCATATCGTTTTTCTGTGCACTACGAGAGGGTGGGAACTTTGCCTTACCTGTTTCTATATTACTTTTATTAATCATGGGAAGGGTGAGTGACTTTTGTAAGTCAATTAATGAACAACAGTTGCAACAAACCCCTTTTCAAGATTCAAGGCCAAGGAAAGATAGTCTTGGACATTACTGAAGTCTGAAGGACTTCTGTAGGAGAGTAGATGAAAGCTACAGTTCCCATGTGTTATTTCAGCACATGGACAGAGTGCATTGGACACTGTCAGTGTCAGCCAGAGTCTGAATTAGAAATGAGACAGGAAAAGTATACAATACACTAACTATAGTCACTATATTATTGCATAGGTCTCTAGAACTTATTCTACTTGACTGTAATTTTGTGTCTCGATGCACATCTCACTAATGTCTTCTGTCTCTCCTCCTGTAATTGCTATTCTGATTTCTACTTTAATGAGTTCAACAATTTTTTAGATTTTGCATACAATTAAGAGCATATATCATTTGCTTTTCTGTGCCTGGTTTCCTTCATTTAACATAATGTCTTCCAGGTCTACCTATGCCATTGCAAATGATAGATTTTCTTTCCTTCTTTGTAAAGGCTGGAAGGCAAGGTATGGTGATACATGCCTGTAATCCCAGCACTCAGAAAGCTGAGGCAGGAGGATTTCCACAAGTTCAAGCCCAGCCTGGACTACACGGGGAGGCCTTATCACCAAAAAAAAAAAAAAAAAAAAAAAAAAAAGGAAGGAAGAAAGAAAGAAAGAGAGGCTTGAATAGTATGATAGTATTGAATTGTGCATGCATACCACATTTTCTTTATCAATCCTTCCACTGATGAGCATGCAGTTTGATTCTGTGTCTTGATTTTGTGAATAGTGCCTTAATGCACTTGGAAATGCATATATTTCTTTGATAAATTGATTTAATCATTTTGATTGATAGTCATATCTACCAATATAAACATTACCCCCTCTTCTATTTCTTTCTCTCTATCTAGATAAATAGATATCCAAGATGAGATTGTTTGATCATGTGGCAGACTTATTTTTATTTTTTTGAGGAACCTCTATTTTACACGCTTTGATGGTTAATTTACATTCCCAGTATTACTCTACAGGCGTTCCCTTTTCTCCACATCTTTGTCAACATTTGCAACCTCTTTACTTTTTGATAACATCCATTTTAATAGCTGTGTAATTATATCCCAGAGTGATTTTAATGTGCATTTCCGTGATAATTGTCGATTCTGAGCATTCTTCCTGTTGGGCATTTCTATGCCTTCCTTAGAAAGATGTTTTTTGTTTTTTTTTTTTTTTTTTTTTTTTTTTTGGTTTTTCTCCGGTACCGGGAACCGAACTCACGACCTTGTGCTTGCCAGGCAGGCGCTTTTGCCGCTGAGCTAAATCCCCAGCCCCCTAGAAAGATGTTTATTTAGGTCTGTAGTCCACTTTTAAATCAGGCTATTTGTTTTCTTATTGTTGAGCTGTTGAGTTTCTTGCCTATGTTGGATATTAATCTTTATCATTTACATGTCTTACACATATTTTTATCCATTCTGAAGGTTGTCTGACAATTATTTCCTTAGTGTAAATGAAATAGTTGAAATGAAATAAATTAGTATTTCATTAGTATAAATTCTATAAGTAAAGCTTAGTATACATGAAATAGTATAAATGAAACATAGTATATATTTTTGTTTTTGTCTTTTTGGTTTTTTGTGTTTTTTTGTACCCGGAATTGAACTCAGGACCTTGCTCAGGCCAGTCAGGCTCTGTGTCACTGAGTTATATCCCCAGCCCTATAGTATATATTTCATAATATTAGTATAAATCAAATAAATTAGTATTAGTATAAATGAAATATAATCATAAATAAAATAAATTAGCATATATTTTGAAACATCTTAAACCAGCAGAGTATGTACTTTGGGGGGAAGAAGGGGAATTCCCTGCTCCGCATGTATCTCTCTTCTATTTAGCTCTTTATTTGTATGTTACAACTATGGTGTTTCCCCTATAGGAGAAGCCATGAGATGTTTGAGCTTGTGTGTCTGATGTTTCACTGAACACTACGTGCTTGAGTTGCGTCCATTTACTTACAAATACAAGTTTTTCTTGGTGGCAGCACCGTGCTCTATTATGTATAATTACCACATTTTCCTTATCCATTCATCTGGTGATGGGCAAATGCGTTGTTTCCAAGATCTAACTATTACATACTTTTTTTCATTTGAAAAATTATTTAATCCATTTTCAACATTTAAAAAACTGGGACACTACCCCTTCACTGAAAAAAAAACTCTTGCCCTGGCCCAGAATTCTGATGTGCTCACAGCTGGCTGAAACAGTCCCTCTACCTGGGACCCATGCTTCCCTGTGGGTCACAGGGCCACTGGGCAGGTTTGAGACCTCGAGCACTGGCCATTGGATGGAGGCTGATTAGATGAGGAGTGTTATCTCCAGCTCCGAACAGCCCCATCATCCTGACTGGGGAGATAAGGGCCTCAAAGAGCAAATATCAGTCTACTTTTATTGAAGGACAACCTGCACTGTGTTTTGACATATCCATGCCCTGTCCACCCTCAGAGCCCAGTGGGCTCAGATGATCATTTCCAGCTGCCGGGCATACTCGATGATCTGTTTGGCCAGTTCTGTGGAAGAGATGGTGGTGTCTTCTGGCTTCTGCTGCTGACTGGTAAAACTGTAATAGTTGTTGGGTCCCGGGACCCACCCTCGCTTCTTGGCATAGTCCATCATCTTTCTGGTTGTGTTGAAGAAGAGAATCCAGGTGGCCTCAGTAAAAAGGATTTTCTCATAGGCCTTCTCAATGCACCCAGCAATCTCGTCCCTGGTAGTGTCCAGCAGGATGTCCATGGAGAAGGTATAGTTCTCGGCCAGGATGTTACCCTTGGCCAGGAACACCTTGTTGTAGCTGCCCTCCATCAGGTACTGTTCGAGGGACACAGGGTGCTTGGTGTGCACATTGGTCCGGATATCCTTGGCAAGCAGGTGCTCCAACTCTGTGTGGATCTCAGCCACGCAGTTCTGGGACAGCAGGAAGAGGAAGTTGAGGCCCAAGAGCTGGTGCATGTAGGCTGACTCAGAGAGCTGCTCCTTGTAGTTAAAGCAGTAACATTTGAGCTGGGCCATGGAACACTCAAAGGAGGGGATGTCCTTGCGAAGGATGCTCCGCTGAGCGCCAATCTCCAGTATGTCGCGGGCCAGGATGAGCTACTGCTTGGTCAACTTGGTCCCTGTGGTTGGCAGGAAATTGAGCTCCAGCAGAACCAGCTCGAGGCGGCCCAGCTTTTCCTTGCATTTGCTAACATTGGGGATTTTACAGTTCCACTCGCCCTTGAGTTGTTCGTACATGCCGGCCTCAGCCTGCAGGACTGCACCAGAGGCTGCCATGGTGCTCGAGATCCCAGTCGCCCCATTCACCGTCGCAGCAGCCATCTTCCCTGATGCAGAAAACCTCCCGGGATCTAACTATTATAAATTGTGCTCTATAAACTTGGGCATCATGTGTCCTTGTCATATGATGATCTAGCTCTTTGGGAAAGATATCTAGGTGGAGGGTAGCTGGGTTAAATGGAATTTCTACTTTAAACTTTTTGAGGAATTTCTGTAAACCAGTACATATGTGTGTTTTTGCTTTTGGTTACACCTCCAAGAAATCATGGCCCAGATTAATGCCAGAGCTTTTCTTATACATTTTTTTTCTAGTAGTTTTACAGTTTCATATCTGTGACCATTAATAATGTTTTGTCTACATCAATGGATTAAGAAATATCTGTTAGATTAGGAAAATAGGCTCCTGGATGTGTCTTGGGTACTATATCTTGTCTTTTTCCCATTCCTTCCTGGCTGTGTTCCCCTCCTTCTTCAAGCCACCACGAACTGAGCAGCTTTGCTCCAACCTGTGTTTCCACCATGATATTTCTGCCTCAGAGATGGTCAGCCATGAACTAAATCCTTTGAATCATGAGACAAATAGAAACTGTCCTCCTTTAAATTGTGTATTACGTCCCAAAGATGGAAAAGTTGATAGTTCAACATAAGACATTTAAGTCTTTAATCCACCTTGAATTAATTTTTATGTGGTGTTTGCATGTGGGTGTCCAATTGTTCTCATAGCACTTGTTGAAGAGACTCTTCTTTCCCCATTGCATGTCCTTGACACTTTTGGTGAAAACCAGTTGATGCTAAATGCATGGATTTATTTCTGGTCCCTCTTTTCTGCTCCATTGATCTTTGTGTCTGTTTTCATGCTGCCACTGTTGTGCTATGATTACTATCTTTGTAGTATATTTTGAAGTCCAATAGTATGATGCTTTCAGCTTTATTTTTTTTGTTCAATATTGCTCTTGATATTGACTTTTAATACACACAAGTACATTTTAGTTTTTTCCCACTTTTGTGAAAAATGCTATTTGTATTTTGATAGAATGATAATAAACCTACTGTAATAAATGTTACTTTATGTAGCATGAATACTTTAACAAGATCAATCCTTCTAGTCTATGAACATTTACTTTTGTCTTCTTCAATGTTTTATTCAATGTTTTAGAGTTTTCATTGTACAGATATTTTACTTGCTTGGTTATCTTTATTCCTAACTATTTTCTTTTGGGGAGGGCAGAGTCATTGTAAGTGGTATAGTTTTCTAAATATCATTTTGTTGGTATATAGTATATGGGAACACTACTAAACTACTGATTCTGTACATTTATTTTATATTTTGTAACTTTACTGAGTTTACTTATTAATTATAACATTATCTTTGTGTGGATTATTAGGAATTTATATATATATATATATGTATATGGTTATGTCATTTACAAAGAAGAAAAATTTAAATTCTTCCTTTCTAATTTGGTAGACTTTTATTTCTTTCTGTTGACTAATTGCTCTGAGTAGGATTTTTAGTACAATGTTAAATAGAATTGTTGAGAATGAGCATTCTTATTTTATTTCTGACCTTAGAGGAAAAGTTTTCAACTTTTCATATCAAATGGGATATTAATGTTGGGTTTGTTATATATGACCATTATTGTGCTAAGGTACACTCCTTCTGTTCGTAACTTGAAAACAATTTTAGCATGAAAGGGTGTTAACTTTTGGGAGATGCTTTTTCTGCTCATACTGATGTGATCTCTCTTTTATAGGAATAACTTAAAAATACTTCTTTGGTGGCAAAGGACTTTAAAGTCCATGTGACTAGTCTTGCTTTCTGAGCCTCAGTTTACAGATTGATAAATGAGAATGTTAAGCTAGAGATTCTGAAGTGTTCCAGTTTCTATCAATGTAGCCATTCTAAGTAAATGTACAATCCTAAATATAAGCACTGGAAATGCAATCTTGGAAGCCACTTCTATGGTTGGCATTCTTTTCCCTTGCAAAGAAGCTATATAGACTATTTGCCCAGAAGTCTAACTTCTTTTCTGTAGTACTAAAGAAAGTCTGTTTGCACACCTGTGTGAGAGTCATGCAGTTGCTTATCTACTTTTTCTCTAGGCAAAATGGCTTTCACTTCCTTTTATTTCATAATTTCCAATTACATTTCCATATTGGGCATGCCTCCTCCGTCCTGACTATCCTCAGGCATGATGAAAATATACATCCTAAAACTCCAGAGGAATCAGAATCTTGCCATGAGAGCCTGACTTTTATGTCTTATGTGTAATTATAAGTCACTAGTATCAACTGAAATTTCATTTAGAAGTTGAGATGAGTTAAACCTTAGGGTTTGTGTCACTTAAAAGAAAAATGAAACGTTATTAGGTTAAGTAGCTATAAGAGATGAAAGGAGATTAAGGATCTTTTTCTTCATGAAGTCTTCTGAGATGAGCTGTAGCACACACATTAGTTTTCTGTTGCTAATGTGAAATATTATTTACCCATTAATACCATTAAAGCAAATATTTGTTATTTTACACTTTTGTAGATCATAAGTCCATAAATAGTAGGTTTGGCAGAATTTTACAAAAGGTACAATGGACTCTGCTTGAAGTCTCTGCACTGAAATCCAAATGCCATAAATACTGTGTTTCATATATGAGGTAAGAGTTTACTTCCATACTCATGTTGGTTGCTGGGAAAATTTCAGTTTCATGTGATTGTAAGACTGAAATTCTTCTTTCCTTACTGCATGACAGCCGGGGAGGGTGCTGAGAAATGAGATTGGTTATTGTGATAATGCATTTTGATTGTCAACTTGATTAGATTGTGAAATGCCTAGGAAATCAAAGACAGAAATTTTTGGATGTGTCTATGAGTGTGTTTCCATAGATGATTGGTATCTGGGATGGAACATTTGAGAGTGTGATGTCCTGCCCTAAATGTGGGTTGCACCATCATAGGCTAGGGGCCTGGATATAAACAAAAAAAGAAGGAGAAAGGCCACAAGCACATACTCTTGCTCTTTCTATCTCTGAGCTCCCATGAGGTGAGCAGCTTCACTGTAACATATCCTTATACCATGATGTTTGTGCTACCAACAGGCTTCAAAAAAATGGAGCCAACTGCTCATGTACTGATATCTCTGAAATTGTGAGCCAAAACAAATCTTTCATGCTTTAAATTGTTTTTCTCAGGAATTGTGTCACAGACACAGAAAGTTGAAAAACAGACACAGTGACAGATAATAGCCTGATAATGTTTGAGTTTTATCATAAGTTCAGTTGAAAATGATTATAGTGCTTCATGCAAGAAAGAGGTATGATCTAATTGATGAATATACACATCACTCTGGAATCTATAGGGGGAATTAATTGTAGTATTACAAGAATGCATACAAGAAACAAATACAGACATTCCTCATTTAATGACTGAATTAAGATCCTGCTATTAGGTCTTTAAATTAATTGATGACTAAATAAGGAACTGTCCATAGTATGTACATTACAACATTCAGTACAAAACAATGGTCAAAGGAAAATTCAATTTGCATTTATTTGCATAGCACTTACATGCAGTACAGTAAACAGAATAAAATATCACAGTACAGTACAATCAGCAAATTTAGAGTACTATATAAGCAAGGTGTACTCTACAAAAAAAAAGACACTGAGATTCTATAAACAAGATGTATAGCACTGTACTGAAAACAAGATGGGTCATACGTCCACACAGCTGGGTATAAATCCAAACAGCGTGCCTCAGTTGTAAGTCTGAGCAGCCATTAAATGCTAAGTCATTAAATGAGGACTATCTGCAGGAAGTTATCCCAGCAGTCCAGTCAAATTTCATGGTATGAAAGCAGAAGCATAATGACAGAATCTATGATCTTAACTCTCATGCAGTAGAGCTTCATGCTTTGAGGCTCACTTTGAGAACCTTTGGATTGACTCACAGTTTTAAAAAATTAATGAATTAAATTTTAAATAAATACATGTTTGCCATACATAATGATCACATTCATCATAGGAAATTTGTTCCTGTATATAAAAATCTTAATTTTCTGCATTCCTCTTCCTTTATCCCTTCTCCAAACTTATAAGAACTGTTTCAATTTTTCCCTTTATTTTCTTTTTTTGTTTTAATCCTTTCTCCTTTCTCTCTTCTTTCCTTGTCTTCCCTTCCATTTGAATAAATTCTTCCTACTTCCCAGTATCTATTCTCCATTTTGCTTCTTATTTACATTTGGGTTTCTCACACAAGAAAAACAATGTGACATTTAAACTTGTTCATCTATTTTATTTCACTCAAGATTATGTCTCAAGGTGCATTAAATTATCTAAAAATGTCTTAATTTTATTCTGCTTTATGGCAGAGTAGTACTTCATTGTGTATAAATATCACATTTTCTTTATCCATTCATCTGTTGATGGGCATATGGGCTGTTTAAAAGATTTAGCTATTATTATAAGAGGCTGGGGATTTAGCTCAGCTGCAAAGCACCTGCCTGGCAAGCAGAAGGTCATGAGTTTGATTCCCGGTACTGGTGAAAAAACAAAACAAACAAACAAACAAACAAAAAAAGATTTAGCTATTATAAATTGTGCTGCTGTAAGTTTGAGTATTCATGTGTCAATGAGGAATGATGAATTTAACTCTTTCAGGAAAATACCTAGAAGGGGAATAGGTAGGTCAAACAGAATCTTTAGTTTTAATTTTTGAGGACTTTCATACTGATTTCCATAGTCATTGTACCAATTTATACTCCCACCAACAATACAAAAAGATTTTTTTCCCATATCCTTGCTAGTGTTTATTATTGGTGGATTTCTTGATGATAGCCATTCTTTCTGGAGTGAGATAGAATATCAGGGTTGTTTTCTTTTTTGCATTTCTTGGATAACCAGTGATGTTGAACATTTTTTCATATTTTTATTTGTTTGTAATTATTCATCTGAGAAATATCTATTCATTTCAGGTGTCCATTTTGGGATTGAGTCTCTAAATCTGGGTAGTCTAATTTTTTGATTAATTTATACAGTCTAGATATATGTCCTCTTGCTGAGGAGTAGTGGCCTGTTTCTTTATTCTGTTAATGGTTTCTCTTTTTTTTTTTTCTTCTCTTCTTGAGACAGGGTCTCAGTATGCAGTTCAGGCTGGACTTAAGCTCACTTTGTAGCCCAGAGTGATCTCAAACTGGCAATGATCCTCCTGCCTCAGCCTCTCAAGGGCTGGGATTACAGGCGTGCACCACCATGCACAGCCCTTACTCTGTTAATGGTATTTTTTGCTTTGGAAAAGCTTTTTAATTTCTTGTGACCCCATTTATTGTCTTTATAAAATTTCTATGCAATCAGGGTTTTGTTTTAAAAGTCTTTGGCTACACCTGTGTCTTCAAGAGTTTTACATATTCTGTCTTCTGGGTCCTGTTTTAATATTTAGATCTCTGATAAATTTCAACCTTTCAGCTCACAGTTTTTCAACCTGCAGCCCTACAGAACATTAAATACAGCTATGCATGCAATGACAGTAAGGCAAAAATGCAAGTTGGAGTAATTGGTACAAGTTCCAAAGCAAGTTGGGGATGGCTGTGACAAGACTCGGCCCCTCATAACATTTGCTTCTTTTACTGTACCTATGATTTCAGAGTTGGTCCTTGTCAAATATTTCACAGCAAAGCACTGCTCAGAAAACAGTCATTTTGCTAATAGAAGAAGGACGGTGTACAACTACTGATGCTTAAATTTGTAACAGGTAAGATAAGAGCATGAATCAAAGGGAAAGGCTCTGTCTGCAGATATCTATAAGATGAGACTAAAGAGAAAGGATTCCTTACAAACATACCAGTGAATGCAAATCTTATTCAGTCAGAAGCCTCGAGGATGGCCTGCCAAGATGGTCAAATGATGGACTGCTGGAAAGACAAATTTTGTCATGTGTCCTTGACAATATTATTTTATTAATTTAGACTTTATTTTACTGAGGCATCTCCAGATTGATTTCCAAGGTGGTTGTATCAGTCTATACTCCCAGCAACAGTGGAAAAGGGTTCCTTTTTCCTCTGCAGTAAACTAGGATTAGAGGTCCCATTCAACTGAGCTATTTCCCAAGGTATTTTCCCAGAAGAAAAAACATACCACAGCGAAATATGTGCACTCATGTTTATAGCAGCATAATTTGCAATAGCTAAATCATGGAAACCAAATGCCCATCAGTTGACGAATGGATAAAACTGTGGTATTTTTACATAATGGAATATTTCTCAGGTATAAAGATAAACATCCAATAAAGTGATATAAGTCAGTAGTACAACTATCTTAGTATCCTGTATATACATATATACGTAGTTTTCCCCTTCTTTCTTTTCTCTTTTCCCTCATCCAAGTTGCTCTTCACTTTTGATCAGTTTTCTTTCATTTCACAATGTGTATCATAACTTCTAATTTTTATTCATTCTTTCAGGTTCTTACACTAATGAGACAATACTTTGCTTACACATGCAGGCCTGATTTATTTCACTTACGAGTATGGTCTCTAGTTGTGACCATTTACCTATAAAAGCCTCGAGTTCATCTTTCTTTATAGCTGAATAATATTCCATTGTATAAAAATGCCACAATTTTTTTATTCAATCCTCAGTAGATGGACATTTGGGTTGCTTCCACGATTTAGCTATTACAAATTGCACTGCTATAGACATGGGTGCACATATATCACTGTGATATGATGTTTTCAGATCTTCTGGGAAAATACCCAGAAAGAGAATAGCTGGGTTGAATGGGACCTCTAGACCTAATTTGCTGAGGAATCTCTAAACTGATTTCCACAGTGGTTTCACCAGTCTGCATTCCCACCAGCAGTGTTGAAGAGTTCCTATTTCTCCACAACCTCGCCAGCATTTGTTATTGTTTGATTTCTTAATGCTAGAAAGGAACAGTTAATGATTAATTATTTGATCAATCTTGCATGCCTATATTTGTTTTCCTGAGTAACCACTTTGAAGCTATCAATACATAATATAGCAATCATTGTTAATTTCCTGTCACCTTGTCTGTAATTTAGTATTGCTTGTACAGTTCTTGTGCTATTTTGTAAATAGATGTCTGTTAACATGTTTTCATTCTTTTATTTTTAAAATAAAATAATATAAAACTAAAAAGAAAAATAAATGAGACTTTTATAGATAAATAGATGCAACTAGAGAACATACTCATGAGTCAAATAACTCATATGTGTAAACATCGGATTGTCTCTTTAGTGTAAGAGCCTGAAAGAGTAAATAAAATCTAAAAGGTACAATAGATGTTGTGAAAGGGAAGGAAACTCCTCAAAGGAAAGAGCAACTGGGATAAGGGAAAAGAGAAAAGAAAGAAAGAAGAGAAAATTATGTATATGTATATGTATTTATATATATATATATGTATACACACACAAGATAGCTAAGATAATTGTACTACTAATTGCTATTGGTTTATTGAAAGGAACAGCTAATGTTTAATTGCTTGATCAGTCTTACATGTCTATATCTCATTTTCTGAGTAATCAGTTTGAAGAAAACCATATGTAATACAACCATTGTTAATTTCGTATCACCTTGTTTGAAATTCTGTATCGTTTTTATTGTTTTTGTGCTGTTCTGTTTATGTCTTTGAGTTTGTTGATTCGTTTTTGTGATGCTTATAGATGGCAGTGGCCAAAATAAATACTATCACGTGCCCTTTGTGGTGGTAGCAATGTATCAATGCACAACACAATCTTCTCTGTCCTGACTTCTCACTGTCTCCTTTACTTATTAGTAGAGATTTAATCTTAAAATGTCTGTGTGATTCCTACACATCACAAATAATTATGCTTGTGTGTATTTGTGTGCATGATATACTAGTGCCTAGCAATTGCATTTGCATATTTTCTTTTTTTCTGAGGTGAGATCCTTCATCTAAAGGGGATTTAGCCTTTTCTAGTGCCTAATGAAGCAGTAGATTTGGTAGACAAAGAGGAAAGTAGTTGCATGAATTAACTTACATGAGACTTATGTTTATTGTTTTCCTCTTATTTCAAGAGGAACGAACAGGTTGGTGCATCAATAAATGCAGAAAGAGGGGGATGAAGAAAGCTAGGGGACTTAAGAGAAGAAATGTCAAATGGGTAACAGGTTATCGTCATTTGGTTCATGACTGCAGCATATGTCTTGTGTGAGATAAATGCCTCTACTTCGTGCATTTCATTCATTACCAATCTGATCTAAGCATGTTCTTGCAAGCACTTTTGCAAGCCTCTGCCTGCATGAAGTTTGTTATTATCCCGTTGGACAAAGTCAGCCACATGGCCTAGGCTGAGTCAGTGGCTTTTCTATCCATGGATAGGGCTTCAGAAGTGAGTATATAGTTTTGGAAACAATCTATTTCATATGAGCAAATTCTCTTTCATCCAAGCTCATAAAGGGTAACACATATTTGTGGATTAGAGCACTGTCCCCATTTCTGCCTGGAATAGAGTTTGTCTCTGGTGCTATGTGTACTGTAGAAATAGTAGCAGGTTTTGGGAACTCAGATTTTGACTTACTAATGAGGTGGTGAAGGGACATAAGATGAGGAAGTTACTCTCTGAGCAGACCCTCTTCAATGATCTGCCTTGGGCAAAAAGATAGCAGAAGTGATAAATAAACTTTTGGATAATTAAATGTACTTCAGTGACCCTGGGTGAATCATATTTGCCAGGAGCATGGCATTTTCTTTAGGGTCCTGAGTACCATGTTAATGGTGACAACTACCCTTAAGTAACTTTGTGTAGCAGGAACACAAGCACAAAATGAATTTGCAAAGAGAGACAAGTTAAATACTACTAAATATATGCTGATAGTAAAAATAATTGAAAAGTGATTTTAACTGGGTAAGACTGAGGTTCTATAACCACGTAGGCAGGAGTGGTGGAAAAAGCAAAATTTGTGAGTTCCTTCTCTGGTGGCCTTCCACTGATATGACTTGGGGACATGCCAGTTATATTTGTGTATTTATTTATAAAGGCCCATGCCTTGCAAAATATGCTTCAACTTAGACTTCCTATGCATCATGATAATTGTTTTTTGCCATTAATTTCAAAGGTTTTAGCATCATCAAGTTGAAATGAATAACACTTGATTTTCATTCACATAGTTTTCAAAAAAACAGCATAGAGTAATTGAAAAATATGCTGTATTGGTATCAGGCTGACCAGAATCAGAATCTTCATTTTGCCTCTTGTTAGGAGTTTAACCTCAGCAAATTGCCTGATCATTCAATATCTCTTTTCCTTGCCTGCACAATGGAGCTAACAGCTGACACATTATTGATGTCCTGATAAAGGTAAATGTTTTGTCTTTTTTTTGTATCAAACATGTATTTGAATTTATTGTATATAATCTAAAAAAATTTGGTCATAATTTACCAGATATCTGGTAAAATGATTTAATTAATAAAAGAAAATTCAATTTCAAGAGACTAAGTGTATATCACTAGGAAAAGTGAAAGCACGTCGAAACATAAGAACAAGTCCAGTTTCTATGCGTTAAGTGAACTGTAGTTTAATCTTTACTTGCTTACATCATCAAATATTTATTGCATGTCAACTAGAGGCCAGGCATTGTTTTGCATTTATAGATTAAATAAATGGTCAAGCGTCTAGCACCTCACTTAGTTACTTAATGGGTAAATAAATAAGAAGTGACGTAGTTTTCTCCTCCTACATAGGCACAGGTTTCTTGAGGTCAAAACCAGTGCTGTGAACGTCACTGTAGGTCTAGCATCTCCAGCATCAGCAGAGGGCTTGGTGAGTCAATGTCTTTTGAAATAAATTGTATTATATTTTAGATGTCTGGTTTTTCTTATGCTAAGTAACATGGAGTCTCACACAGAACAGCTGTTCAGTGTATTTTAGAAGGAAAAAACGTCTGGACAATCAAGGCAGAGAATGTAAAAAGGAAAGGAGGGAGTAGGGGAGAGATGAAGGAAGACCAGGAAAAAGTTAGAAAACAAAAGACTTCACTTTCAGCCTTTTCCACCAGAATTCTTGAATATTTGCTTTTGGGAAATGTTGCTGCCCACTTCAAATTGGGATACCTCTGTTGGAGTTAACGGATAGGCAACAAAACACAGTTAAGGGCCTAGGCAACCTGGAGCAAGGTAGAGGTAAGGACAGAGGGAGGTCCCTAATTCCCCAGCTCCCTTTTCCTTGGAAGAAGGTTGCCTTTTTCTTTTCCTGTTTTTCAACCCTCTGCCTCACGGCCAGCCCCCTCCTCCACTGTTCATGCGTGCTCATCTCAGATACCATGATTTTCCCCAGTCCTTTCTGTCAACACCAAGCCCAGGGGTAATTTATCATCCCCTGGCTCAACCCCACTGGGGACCTCCGTTCTTCCACTCTCTTCACCCCCTGCTGTACCCTAACCTCTCACCACCCAAGCATTGTTCCCCCTCCGCCTTTACCCCAACCCCGAAGTTGTCAGAATGTGTGGAAATTAATTGATTCAGCAGGGGGATTGCAGTAAATCAAAACATTCCAGTCTACTGCCATAGCTTTCAAGGAGAACAGGGAGTCTTTAAAAGAATAAGGAGGCACTAGAATTGGGTGTGGGGAATGTTAGGGAAAGCAAATCAGAAGGGGAGGAAGAGATTTAAAAATTTGGACTTAGGGTTTAAGTATTAAAATTTAGCCCACATGCTTCTTGGGTCAAAATCATTGCATGAAATAAGTATTTTAAACTTTAAATGAAACTATTACACTATGTTCTGGGGTTGGAAAGATGCCTTCGCCTTCCCTGTACTCTTCATTTCGCTTTTTCCCCTAATTCTATAGATTCACTCAAGGCTCTCATTAAGTTTGCTGAATTCTATCTCTGTTGTTGCTTTCCTGTGTGTCACAGACTGGTTGGAGGGGCAAAGCTTGCAGCAAGCCAGTGGAACAGAAGGAAATCCTTTCCTTGCTGGGTTCCTAGACCACTGGAGCTCCAGTGCTTACAGTGCTTTTTGCCTGATTTTGTAAGAGCACTGGGAAACCTCCAAAGGTCCCAGGGCTGCCTTGAAAGAGCAAAGAAAGGAAAATCTGTCCTCGATTGAAGAGTGAAAATTACAGGGAGGTAGATTACAGTTCAGTAGGAGGGAAACGTAGAAGCATTCACAGGCATTAGAAATATCTTAAAATAAAACAGACTGTCTCAGGAGGTAGAGGCATTCTGTAAGTGGGTATGTTTATGCAAACCTATTGAGATGTTGAGGGACATTGTAAATTGAATGAGGAATTGCTCTAAGTCTATTGTTTACAGTTTTATGGATACAGCAAATGTATTGCTTGTTTGTGTTTCACCAAACTGCACTGGATGTATTTGGGGGCAAATTATCTAAGTTTTTCACTGGTTTGATTAACATAAAAAGTAGGAACATGACGATATAGTATTAATAACGTCCTGGTTGACATAAGTGTGACTCATTACAACATTTAAGAAAAATGCTTGCCTTGGAGATGCTGGATGATTCTGAATTAATATAGATTATCAGGGAAATTGTGAGCAGAGTTCTGTCCCCAAAGCAATGAACTTGGCAATCCCAGTTAGCCCACTTGAAATGTTTTACTATTTGGTATACAGCCAATTTATTTTTCATGTTGCTCAAATTAAATGTGTGGAGTTTCTAAAACCTTAGCGGCTCATGGAAAATAGTCTTAGGGCAGCTGCTGTAGATATGTGTGAGCTACTACTGACCTCTCAATGTGTACACTTTTGAGAATTTTGAATATACTAAAATTTGAGGAATTTATTGTGGGATAGACTGAATGCATCCTGTATTGCCTTATGAGTATGACTTATGATTATTAGTAAATTACTGTCCCTGTACCATTTGTAAACTAGCTAGCACCATTTGTAAACTGAGGCTGAAAAGCAATATAGACTAATGAACTTTTATTTTCCTGAAGAATTCTGGGAGTTAGAATCAGACAGGCACTAAACATTACCCTACAGGCTCCAAGGTCTACCTCGTACTCATCAGCATGCCTGCTATGAAAACAAAGGCAAATGCCAGAAATAGTAGGCTTTGGAAACAATACAGAGAGATTGAAACACTTGTGCACTAGTGGAGGTAACATTAAAATGCTGCAGTCACTCTGGAAAGAGCTATATTAGTTCTTCAAACAAAGAAAATAAGAATCATCAAATTATCTAGCAAGTCTGACTCTAGATATACAGCCCCTAAAAATTTAAAGAAAAGACTGGAAAAGACCATTGTATATTCATATGCATAACCTCATTATTTAAGAGGGACAAAAGATGAAAAGAAAGGAAAATGAAAATGTGATGTAGACTATAGTGGAATGTTATTAAGCCTTTAAAAAGAAGGGAATTTCTACACAGTCTCCAACATGTATGAATCTTGAGGACATCATGCTAAGTGAAAGAAACCAGTCACGAAAGGACAATCACTGTATAACACCACTTACACAGCATAACCGGACAAGTGAAATGCAGATATAGAATGTGGAATGGTGTTTGCCAAGGAAGGAAATGGGCAGTTAATGTTTAATGGATATGGAGTTTCAGTTCTCTAAGATGGAAAACTCCTGGAAAGTGATTGTGAATCTTGGACGGCAGTAGGCAGCCAGTGTAGGAAAATGCATTCCTTTACACATCCCAGTCTGAAAGCATGCATGTTCCCATCTTGGATCTGACAGGTTAAGCTGTTTAAACGTGAAAGAACAAGGAACCAGGGTTCTCCTTTGGGGTAGAGGTATATAGGTTATTATGTCAGTTGGAGTGGAGGACTCTAGAAGCTTTTGTACCCACTGCTTAGCAACATTCTCTTGTTAAAATGAATTCTGGTATTGCAGATATAATTCCCACCTTCTAGTAGTCCTCTGAGGATTAAATGAAATTAGATATGTAAAACATTTTGCTCCGAAACTGGCCAGGGATTGCATGTTTCCTTCCCCTCTCCTTGACAGAGCGTAAACATTTAACATGATTTCAGACCCTTATTTCTGAATGCACTTTGCTTGTTCTCCCCTTGTATCCTTCTGTCGTCCCTCTGCCCCATGCACATACACCTCATGCATTTTTCCAGGAAAACAAAGAAGGTGAGCTTTCACAGAAGCTTGTTCCCTAATTCCATGCTATCCCGAAGAAGTTTCAGGATGATGAATGTTGTAAATTTGGTTTCAGTTCATTAATATCATCTATCATACAGGTTTTTGGCCTTTGCTCCCCAATTTTTTTGCCAGTGAAATTTTAGGTGGAATCTCAGTATAAGAATTAAAAATAAAACTTTCTTTCTGTGTCTTAATATATTCTTCATTGCCAAGAATGTCTTTCTGTTTGGAATCCAGTAGTCTTCCTCATCCACCAGAGACACATTTAACTGTAAATAGTACAAAGACCTTGGTATGCTATGTTTTTCCAGTAATAATGCTTACAATTCATTGCAATTTCTGAAATAGACACAGTAAAAGATTAGTAATAATAACTAATAATAAATGGAATAATTATAACAAGGTACTGTCATAAAATTTATATAAGTGGGGTCATCATTTCTCTCTCAACAGGGTGTTACCTGAACACAAGCACTGTGATGCTACAACAGTTGTTCTCATATTTGAGACATCTATTAAATAATTAACGAGGAAGGGCAATATACATTATGGATACACTGGGCAAAGGACAAAGGGATAACTGAGGTCCCAGGTGGGACAGAACAGGATGTCATAATGTTTCGTCATGCTACTCAGAATGGGATGCAATTTAAAGCTTCTCAATGATCTATTTCTGGAAATTCCCACCTAATACTTTTGGATCACAGCTGAGCATGGGTACCTGAAACGCTGAAAGCAAAATACAAAGGGTAGATTATTTCACTGTAATTTGTGCTCTTATCTCATTCATTGGTTCCTTATCTGACTCCTCCTACTTCCAGTGTCATCTTTACAATACGAAAATATTATGCACATAAGAGACATTCTACTAACATTTATCAAAGGAAAATATCCACTACCGGCAGTGTTCTCACCACTAGGTAACTATTACAGAATTTTAATTAACAGTATCACTTTATTGTTGTTGCTAATTCTATCTCCATAATAACAAAGGCAGAGGGGAACTGCTGCTACCACAATGACACTCAAATTTATGTTTTAATGGGAGCATAGAAGCAATGATAATGATAATGAGTAGGATAGTCAAGTTTCTTTTGTTCTTGTATTTTGGGAGTTGTAAAATTGTACAAAATTGTAACATATATTAATTGTTTCCATCATTAATATCTTACTTAACAAGAGTATATTTGTCAATATTAGGAAATAACATGATACCCTTCAACTAACTTCATTCATATTTCTCCTGTCTTTAAAAAGTACACAGGTCTATGAAATTTTAACAGTGAGGACACTGAACTGTCTCATCCCTAACAACAACGCTACCCACACTGGCCTGCCCTCCACCATTGTACACTTTCCACTGTTAGAATGCTACATGCACAGAACCCTACACTATATAATTCTTAAGATTAAAATTTAAACTCAGCCTAACGCTTTTGAGATTCATCTAAGTTGTTAGTTGCACCAATAATTTATTCTTTCATCATTGAGTCATATTGTATTATATGGATACACTATCATTTATCCAATCTGCTATAGGACATTCAGTTTATTCCAACTTCTTCCTCTAGAAGTGGGGGTTGAACTCAGGGCCTTCACATTGAGCTATGCCCCAACCTTTTTTGATTTCTTGTTTTCAGACAAGGTCTTGGTAGGTTGCTAAGTTGTTCAGGCTGGGCTTGAGCTTTCAATCTTCTCGATTCAGGCTCTGAGAGAGCAGGAATTACAGGTATTCCCCACAGTGCCAGCTCTTTTTCCAATATTTTGAAATTGAAAATAAAGGTGTATCTTAGTAAGTTCAGGTTGCTATGAGTAAGTACCACAGGAAGGTGACTGAAAAAGAAAACTATTTTGCACCATTTTGGCGGGTGAAAGTTCAAGATCAAGGTGCCAGCAGGGTTGAGTGTTGGTTAGGGCTGTCTTTCAGGTTACAGACTTTGGGCTTCTTCTCTGTGTTGCTTCACAGAACAAAAGGACAGTGAGCTGGCCTCCAGTTCCACAGAAGCACACTGATTCTATCTGTGAGAGCTCTATTCTCACAACTCGATTATCTCCCGCAAGTACCCACCTCCTAATATCATAGCATTTGGGATTGAGATTTTAACATGAGTTCTGGGAGGACACACTCAGTAAGTAACAAGAGGATCTAAACATTCAATTATGGATTTTTTGTCGTATTGTGAAACTTCTATGGGACAAATACTCAGTAGTACCATTCTTGATTCACACGGCAAGTATAGATTTAACTTTATGGGAAAGTAACTTGTTTTCCAGATGGACTATACCATTTTACATTCCCCACAGCAATGTTTTAGATGTCTACTTGCTTTGAATCAGCACATGGCCATTCCAAAATTCTTATTTTAGTCGTTATATTAAGTGAGCCCAGGCACCTCACTGTGGCTTTAATTTGCATTTCCCTGATGATGGTGGGTGATGTAGAATATTTCTAATGTGCTTATTTTCCTACTATATATCCTGTAAGGTAACATGACCATAAACATCTTTTGATTTTTTCAAATTGTTCAGCTTAGAAAATTATTTGTATATTCTAGGAAAAATACTTTGTTAGATATATGATTTGAAAATTTTTTGTCCAAAGCTATAGCTTGTCTTTTTAGTCTAACTGTGTCTTTAATAGAGAAAATATCTTTAATTCTTAAGTTTAACTTTTAAAAATTATTATGCTTTTGGTGTCACATTACAAATTTTTTACTCACTCTTAGATAATAATCAGATAATCTTAGATGTTCTCTTATACAGTCTCAAAAGTTTTATAATTACAAATTTTCTTTTATATCTCTTATTGATGTTAATTTTTGTATAAAGTGTAAAAATCTCAAGGGACTTATTTTTGTATCTCTCAAGGGGCATTTTTTTTTTTTTTATATTTGTAATGGTGCTAAAGCAATTTGTTGAAAACACTCTTTTTTTATTTTTGTTTTTTTTTCGGTACCGGGAATTGAACTCACGACCTGTGCTTGCCAGGCAGGTGCTGTGCCGCTGAGCTAAATCCCCAGTTCAAAACACTCTTTTCTTTATTAAATAGCTTTATATTTTTCAAACTTGGTTGGACATATTTTTCTGGGCTCAACTCTGAGTTTTGTATTCTATAACATTGATCTATTTGAATATCCCCAAATCAGCACTGTGTCATATAAATTATTTTAACTATCTAGCAAATTTTAAAATTAGGTATTGTAATGTCTTTAAATTTGTTACTCTGTTTTCAGTTTTTTAAAGCTATTATAGTTCCTTGGATTACCACATGCATTTTAGAATCAACTCTCTATATAAAAATTCCTGCTGGCAATAAGCTAATTTTAAAAAGAATTTATATTTTTGCTTTGTTAAATTTTCCAATCTATGGAAATAACATTTCTCCTTTACAGTATTTAGGGCCTCAGATATAGCTCAGCAGCACAGTGCCTGCTTGGCAAGTGCAAGATTCTGTGTTCAATTCCCAGTACCTCTGCCTCCAACAAAGTATTTAAAAATTATTTGACACGTTTTATATTTTTATCAGCTCCCAATAGACATCATCTGTTTATCTTGCTAGATTTATACCTAAGCCTTTTAGCTAAGACTTACAAATAAAATTTTATGTTTTTAAAGAATTATTGTATAGTACTTTATTTTGGCCTTGGGTTTCTAATTATTTGTTGCTCATTTTTCTTTTGTACTAAATTTGAATGCAGCTTGCTAAAATCACCTTACATTTCCAGGATTTTTTTTTGGTAAGTCATTGGACTTTACATAGAAAATTATTTTTTTCTTAATGTCCTTGGTTAATAAATTATTTGGGGAAGAGAAGATTAAATAGGACCTAATGCCACTCCAAAGGGTACATATATCCTTTAAGGAGTGAGGTAGAAAGATTCAGATTTTGGGTTCAAGGGGCACAAAAAAAGCTACTCGTTGAAATTAGAAAAAAACCACTAGAATACTTTTCATTCAGAATAAATGATAAAAGACTAATACCATTACAGACACCTGATTTTATTATTATTATTATTTTTTTTTGGTTTTTCTCTGGTACCGGGAACCAAACTCACGACCTTGCGCATGCCAGGCAGGCACTTTTGCTGCTGAGCTAAATCCCCAGCCCCCAGACACCTGATTTTAAATTAATTAATATGATAAAATGCAAGGAAAGGATTTTTCTTTCTAGCATAAGTGACCCATTATACTCACTATGCTGGCTTCCAGATTGGATCACAAGGGGAGCTGTTACCACACTGTAATTAAATACCACAAACTCAAATCATCAAGGCTGACTGTTCTCAAACAACACATTATATTGCACTGTATTGTTGTCAACTCCAGACTGCAACCTTACATATAAGAATATGTTTAAGTGTATTACAGAAATCTGGTACATGGGCTACATTTCTCAGAAGACCCATTTCACCACTGAGTAACCTTGAGTTATTTGATATCTGAATCTTAGTTTTCTTAATTGGATAATAAAAATGGGTCTACATATTACACTATTATATGTATATTTCACAGACCTTTATTAAGCAATTTGGTAGGTGTTACCATGGAAATTTTACAAATGATGACCGTGCTACCATTAATAGTCCAAGTGGAGACTTTGATCAAAGGGCTATTGGACTTAGCTACTTATAGTTTTATTATTTTTCCATATTGCGAATATGAGGAGAACAAAAGGAAGCATTGAGTGAATAATGTGTGCTACAAACAACATATAAAGAAGATGCTTATATCTTCTTGAAGACAAGGATCAAAGAGGTGACTGGGTTCATTTATAGTTGCAGTCAGTAAATTATAGACATGATGCCCAAGGTCAGGTTCCCCTAATTCCAAAGACATGCTCTATCCATGGTTCATTCTGCCTCTCAAAAAAGAAACAATACTCATCCTGAGTTTGAGTCTGAGGAGTGACTTCCTAATATTTGAAAGTAACTTATATGGTGGGTAAACCCTGTAGCATTATTACAACTGACAAAACCAATGAATCATTAACGTCTCTAACCCGTGGTGTAACTTTTCCTGCCATGGTTGCCTTGTCTGCTTTCCATCTGAGTTTTGGATTAAATATTCATTCACATTAAAATATTAATGCAACCCCACTGTTTCTGTAACAAATATTAATTTCTTATGGCATTTCCAGGCAGTGCATAAGTTACACATTTCACATCCCACAGGAAACTGCTCATCCTCCGGCCACTTTTGTTCACAGATCTATTGACTCTTTTTGGATATGGAAATTTGGAAATAAGCCGGAGGAGAGATGCAGTTGATTGACTGTAAACCAAGCTCAGTCTGGTCATTGTTTTCCTACCTTTTGAGATTTTTGTTGTTTTGCTTTCAGGGAACATTCTTACTAGCAACTCAGGGAGCCTATTGGTTAAAGCAAGGAAAACTATTTGATTAGAACCAATTGTATAAATTAAACTTATAGAAATCACTAAATACCAAGATTTCAGAGTGAATCACTTCACCCTCTTTCAATATCTAAACCTCAATCATTTTTCTTCTCTTCAGACATCTTTCCTTTTCTCCCCTTCCTTGCCTCCTCCCTCCCTCCCTTTTTTTCCTTCCTTCCTTCCTCCCTCCCCCCCCTTCCCGGTCCTTCCTTCCTTCCTTCCTTCCTTCCTTCCTTCCTTCCTTCCTTCCTTCCTTCCTTCCTTCCTTCCTCCCTTCCTCTCTTTTTTTTTTTTTGGTTTTTTTCCCTCCCTTCCTCTCTCACTTCCTCTTTTCATCTCACTTTTTGCCTCTCCCTCTCCTTCTCCTGCCCAGATTTCAAACTTTCCAGCTATTATCTGATTACAAGGATACATATATTTACATTCTGGGACAAATAGAAAATTCAAACTGAGAAAGGTTTCTTATAGTTTCACAAAATTTCCTTTGTGAATATGATGCTCAGAATTATTTGATTGTGCTTGTCAAAATGTAAATTCAAATTGCAGGCTCACCCACCATAGGATCATTGAATCAGAATCTGGATTGAAGGTGTGTGTTTAAACTTTAGGAGATTACAATGCATTCACAGTCTGATAAATTTCAGGTATAAGTTAGATTAACTCAGGCATTAGTTTCAGGTAGAGTGATTCAAATATTGGTTGCACTTCTTATACATTGGGGAATTTCAATGTATAGTTTCTCAATAGAGTGGAAATAATAATAATTTGAAATGTGATTGTGATGAATAGGTGCTCTACATAAAAAATGAACACAGTGCTGGGCATATAATAAAGGTTCAATAGTAGTACCTACTAATAGTGCTGAAAATATCAATTTCATAGGCAAATAAATTGAAAATTTTCAACTTATATACAGGAAAATAATACTATTTTCCATGTTCAGGCGCTTTGTGATCAGTGCAAGGGCATCCTGGTTATCTGGAGAATTTATAACAAATAAGAAGAGAATTTCCAAGAGTTGAGAGGCATAAGTACTGGAGTTTCAGGCTGCCTAATGGGAAGTCTCCAACATGTTGCCTATAAGGCTTCTGGTTTTCAGAACTAATTTGTATAGGAGAAGTGGCATAAGAGTTTCTTTTTGGTGGAACTTGAAGCAGGCTGATTTACCAGGCCATTACCACAACTCTATAGTTTCTAAGAGTTGCTGCTTGCCTAGTTCTCTTCCTCGACACATTGTAAAATCAGAGTTCATTCTATTTTACTATTTCATCCTAATACCATTAGAGTCATCCTAAGATTCTAAAGGAAAAGTCTTAGAATTCTAGAATTCTAGTGTTTCTGGATCAAATACAACTGGGCAGAAATCTTGACTCCACAACTTACCGGATATGGACAAATCATTAAAGTTTTCAAATCTTTGGTTTCTGCACTTCAAAATTGGGAGTAAACCCTCCTTCATATTATGAGTATTAAAAGAAGACACATGAAAAGCATGGGGTCATAATAGTTTTACTGTCATCTGTAATTCTTTTCCATTGGTCAATACTTTCAAGATTTACATGTTTCAAATTTTTGCACAACAGTTATAAAATTTCCTCATTTATTCTTCCTTGTGCTTTCCCCTGCTTTCACTTATCAGACAATTTTTTGAAACCCTGAGACTTTTCTCGGTTTGATACTTCAGAAACAGCTATTTAAGCCATGACACCGCATCAATTTAGGGTCAGAGCTGCACTCAGCAAAACTTTATAGGGATTCAAAGCGTTCAATTGTTATGAAGTTGGAGCTTGCAAGTGTGCTGCGGCTGCAGACTGAACTGTTCCAAAGTAGAGTTTGTTGAATACAAATAGCATGTTGAGCAAAGGAAAATTTGGTTTTATGCTCATCTGTGCTGGGCAAACCACATCTGGAATAGAATGTCCAGTTCTGGGCTTCATGCTGATAGCAACACATATCAGCAGTAGTGTATTAAAGAATCATTTTGGCAGTGAAGTGACGGAAAAAATAAACCAAGTTTACTGGTTGACCTCGCTTGTCAACACGATTGGATTAAAAGGTGCTTAGCGAGGTGATTGAACTTTGAGGCTGCTCACCTCATAAATGAATTGAACTGTTGATTAATTCATAGCTAAATGAGCTACTAGAAGGTGTGTCCCAGTTGGAAGAAGTGGGTTACTGCGGGCTCGCCTTTGAAGGATGCACATTTTCTCTGGTTCTTTCCCTCTCACTCTGCTTCCTGGATAGCAACAGATGAGTAGCTTTCTCTGCCATGTCCTTCTTCCATGATATTTCTGCTTTGCAGTCAGCTGACCATGGGGCTGGGACATCTGAAGCTGTGAACCAAGATAAACCTTCCCTCCATTAAGTTGTGTGTATCAGATGTTTTGTTTCAGAGGCAGCAAGGGGGTTAATATACCTAGTCAAAACAGGTAAAACTCTTAGGCCATGAAATATAGGGATATGATAATAAAATGGATGGAGTTGTAATCGCCACCTTCAAAATTCTGCAGAGGAAAGTTGGATACAATGTATTCTATCAAACTGAAAAGAAGTGGAATTAGAGTTAATGAGAAAATTTCATAGAGATATGGGTTTGATGGTGTGTGATGCAATTCTCACACTATGGGCATCTTAAAAGGGAATTAGTCTATGAGGTCTTAAGCTTCCATTTCTGCAAATATTCCAGCAAAAGCTAGAGAGAATGCTGCTATCCATGTGAATCATTACTGAGATTCTATGAGTGAGACTTAGAGATATTGCAAATGCAAGATAGCATTTCTCAAAGTGTGATCCTCAGAATGAGCATATTTTACTGTAAGAGTTTCACAATTAAGTAAGTTTGAGGAATATTGTTTCCCTTGGTTAAACACCTTCCTAGAACATTTATTTAGTTAAGAGTGGTCCAAGTCTCCAAAATAGTAAAGACTATAAAAAAAAAGTTTCCCAGACGTGTTTGGTCACCAACCCTTTCATTTATTCTGCAGATTTTCCTAGTGGAACATATCATACCAGTATATGGCAAATACTTGTGTCCTGTTAAGGTGGTAGGATAGGCTTCAGAGTCTGATAGAAGAGGGCCCAAATCATGGTTCTGCAGTCTACTAGCCATGAGTTTTGGGAAATTTACTTTTATTTCCTTTTTCTAATTCACAACATACACAAGATTTGAAAACTAGGGAGCATAGTACCATGTATATTATAAGGATACAAAAACAGCTACACCCTCATTATCATCATCATCCTCCTGGACAAAATCTGAGCGGTATTCTGCTTCTTCAATAGTCTTTAGAGTTATTTGAGATTGAATTGAATACAATTTTCACCACATGTGTTAGGAGCAAAACTGGCAGTATCAACAGAGTTTCAAAATATATATAGGTTCTGATTGTCAATCCTTTTAAAGAAAGCCACCCTAAAATATTTGTACATATGTACAAACACACAAATACACTAGACCATTGGTTATGATATCAAAAGACTAAAAAATTTCTAAATATCTCTCACTAGGACTTCTTCATCAAACAAAACTGAGCAACAATAATAAAGAATTTTCCACTGTGGAATTTAACATGATCATTAAGAAGAATGATATGGATATGTGATGTTAACATGAAAATATTACCCATATTTGTATCCTAGTGCTTGTAGCATAGCATCTGCTTCATGTAAGATAACAACATTTTGAAGTAATATGAATCAACACTGTGATATATTGTTGAGTGAAGAAATTAGGTTGGAAAACAAAGACATATATATTTTGTATATGTGTATAGCATATACATGTGCTCATTTGCATATGTAGATATGTTTATATATGTCCATATGTTTATATCATATCCAGCATACTGGGGACCCCTGACACTGTTTGCCAAAGCTATATTCCAAACCTTACTATTTAAAAGCCTTCCCTATGACTTCAGCAAGCTTCCAGGATTTGTTTTTGCATATATTTTGTGAACTTGGGATGCAGTATTCAATCCTTTTACTGCCATCTCCAAGACTGAGTTCGCATCAGATATTTTCTTATTTTATCAACTTGCTGAAGATTTGTAGAGTTACTATTTAGCACATGGGCATGGCATTAAAACAAGTTTAGCCTTCTGCCATAATGGTATCTTCAGTATCTCATCTTTTTTTCTTTTGTACCGGGAATCTAACTTAGGACGTTGCACTTGCCAGGCAGGTGCTTGTTTCAGTGAGCTGTCTCCCCGGCCTGGATCTTCAGCATCATTTCTTTCCCTGATTTTCAGCCCTTTCCTCTCCCTGTCCCTATGGAGGAACAATGTAACTGTTGCTCCCTGTGTTTCCTAGCACCATACTGGGGACTTCTATTTTTTTTTTTTTTAGCTCATTTTCATACCTATCCTCAAATAATTGCTCTTTATGCCATAAATTCCATTCAGCACTCTTTTGCATCTAATCAAAACTGCAAATTCAAGTACACATTTACCATTAACAGTTATGATGTTTGGACTGAGAATTTATAGTGAGTGGGGTACATGCCTGGGTCTGGTATTTTTGTAATTTTACAGACATATTCATCCATTCCATGAGTTTCTAGAGGGATTTTTAAATCAATTCATCAACAAAAGACACAATTTTAAATCAATTAAGGAAAGAAGGACATAATCCCAGCTCACTATTTCTACTTCCAAATAGAAGGACATGTGACTAATGAAAAATTAAGCCGGTCTTGGATAAAAGATGGAAAATGAGAGGAAAGACCAATTGCAAGAGGACTTGACTTTGTTCCAGCTGATAGCACATTATATCTCAGCATTTTGGGGAGGGGAGCTGCTTCAATCCTTTGGGGTAATTTCTTAGCAGAAACTTAAGGGCAGCCAAAACCCAGAATTTCTATATTAAGCAGCTGTTGTGTCTTGAAAGTAAAAGCCCTTCAATTTAGTCATGAGAAGAGCATGTTGTTCAAATAAAGTCTCGGCTGATGCAGTGGTTATACACCTGCAAGTGAGAGCTCTGCTGAGAGCTTGTCAGCAACCATCCATTATGCTAAATAGCTGTGGAGGCTCTGGATACCTGGCTGCTGAGATAATAATACTGACGGTGTTTGAACATTTCAGAGCTGTGACTAATCTTGCTTCCTTCTTTTTTCTTATGCTTAAAATTAAATACTTCTCTTTCTTCTGAGTAGTTGATTTCCTTAGAAAATTTTGCTAATTTTTATCCCTGAGGATATGAAGTATCTATTTTTCTTGATGGCTTGAGGACTCCATGAAGATGTTATTTCATTTTACATTTTACATTGGCCCTGGATACTCATGGGGCAGCAGGAAAGGAATAAAAATCAGAATAACAAACAATGTTCATCATGATAGTAACAGCAGCTAAAATTTGAGGTCTGTATTCTAAGCACCTCAACAGAGAATTTGATGTGGAAGAGCTGATTCATCCTTTCAACAATCCATGAAATAAGGGCCATCCATTTCTGCTCATTTTACAGAAGAAGAAACCAAGGCCCAATTCCTTTCATCTGACCAAGGTGGGTAATACAACCAGACTGTCTCACCCCATTGAATTCCCACAAGAGCTATTTACTTTGCTGTGTGACTAATAACCATAAATATCTGGAACTCAAAGGATGCTTAAGGATAGAATTCCAGGCCTTTGGTAAGAAGCTGACGTCCAGAGTGGTAATTAGCATCATGATGTGGCAGAGATGGGCTATCTGTAGAGAGGCCAGGAAATCCATTTAGTACATCTCTGCTGCCTTGGTGCAAACGGTGGGTTCAAAAGAAAAGATATCTTCAAGATTCTTCCTTCCTCACTTAGCTCCATCAGCATCTATGTGATCAGCTCCAAGCACTGGCATTTGGCTTCTCTGAAGGCAAATGTTCTCTGACGAGAGCCCCCTCTACTTCTTAAGAACTCTCACTGGTCCCTACGCTGCCCAGATGGATCATAATGAAAAGGGCTCACTCCCAGGTGAGTGAAATGCTCAACCCTGCTTACTTGGTGGCCATCTAGTTTGGAAAGGAGAACAGGTTGCTGATATATACTGAAAAGCCTGTTAGGGTTTACTGAGTGATTCAGTTCCTTCCTTGCTGTGTTACAGAGTGATCTACCTTCTATACCTTCTATGGTTCCATGCGGTTCTTTCCAACTCTGTCATCTTCAAGAAGAAATCCAGACTTTGTATGTGCTCCTTCAGAGCTGACCAGAGATAGAAATCCCATGGTTAGAACAGTTTTCATTTTATTTTGTTACAAGGCAGCCATTGAGGTACGTAGGTAGCTGGATGGCTGGAAAAGCAGTGATGTTGGGAAATGTATATTGAAATTCTAACCCTCCCATTATAACTGTGCAAACTTTGATATGAGACTTTACCTCACTGAGCCAACTCTTTCTCCTTCAGTTCTACAAATTGACTATATTATCAGTTTAACTCCACAAGTGTTGAGAATAGTAAGTAGAAAGAAATAAAACCCACATACAAACCAAGCAAATTACACACACAAACACATACACGTTAAATGCCAATAAATTACTGTTATAATATGAAAATACTGGAGAGAAAGCCTTTTCATTTGTCATTTGTCTACATTTGCCTTTAACATTGGTGAGTTCCAGTATAGCTGAAAATTTTTTAGAGATGTACAGTTCACTGCAAACAATTTTAGATCACAAAGTTTTAAGTAGATAATTCTCTGTAGCATCTTAATTCAGACCACTAGGTTTACTACTGAGAAACTTTGTACTGTGAAAGTCAGAGACCAAGGACTCAATATTGTGTCTACTTAGTTATTTTGGGGGGTATCAATGTTTGCCTAGGTTGCCACTTCCTCTAGCTCATTTTAACCTTTGCACAGGAGGAAAAATGACACTTAATGGAACATGTATGTCTTTTATGTTTCAAAACATCCCTCTCGGTTGAAAGGGTTATCCTGGAATTTGGCACACAAGGACGAAAAGTTTATATCTTTGGCAGACAAACATGGTGAGGGTTGGACAGCAAAGGGTTGAGCAATTGGCTAGCATGATTCATTCTTGCCTCACTTGTATTTATTAAGAACAATAATAATAATGCCCTGAAGTGTGGGTCCAATGTGTCAGGACTTTATTTGCATCATCTCATTTAATCTTCCCAATAAACCTGTGGTGTGAAGGTTAATTCCCACTTCTAAGGAGTGAAGAAACTGAGGATCAGACATGTTGTGAAATTTATCCAAGATGTCAAAATGAACAAGGGAGAGAGAATTAATTGGAGACCATGGTTGCCTATACAAAGTCTTTTCTTATACAGTGAATTAATCTTTCTTCTTAGGTGCATTGACTTCACAGGCCTTCCACTTTGGAACTTTGCTTGTTGTATGTAGTCCCATTAAGTATTCCTCAGTTATGCTGAGTTAGCATTGGTGCATAACAAGCCAAAAAGCAAGAGAAAAATAAGGAACTTGAGAATAGATCACACTGAATGACAAAAGGGAAAACCATTGCTAGCCTATAAATCTTAACTCTCTCTTTTTCTTCTTGTCTTGGATACCAATATATTGTATGACTTTGGTAAGCCACCAGACCTTTTAATGCCTTGATTTTGCTGCCTGTAAATAGGAACTATTTTCCCCACCTTATGTATCTGGCAGGGTGGTTCCAGAAATCAGATGAGATGTTAGGACAAGTACTTGGCAATAGAAAGTTATTGCTATTTTCATTGCTATTTATGACAAAGATAAGGGTTCAGGGTATCTCTCTGAAAAATAACTGAGATAAAATCAAATATGCAAAGTTCTGGGAGGGTCACGGGGAAAGGCATGAATGGAGAGGAGTAGGAGGTATGTGGGTGAACAAAGTGAGTAATGTGAGTACTGGGGGCCATAAGAACTCTTACAAAAGTTTGTGGGAGGCTAAATTCAATCCAGGATGACAAGTCTGTCGGGTGAATTGGAGGTGAGACAGGTGAGACATAGAAGTGGGTTTGGGAAGAAGTCAAAGATGGGAATGATGGTCTGCCTCCTGGAACCATAAAACAGTCCTAGCCCCACAGAATAGCTGGAGGCCTCAAGAGGGATTCATTTAAAATATTTTCCTTGAGAAACTACTACAGGGATAAGAATGGAAGGCAGTCAGTCACAAGTAGCAATTACAAGGGAAATAGTCATAAGAACAAAGTTGTTAAAACTTTGCTAAGTGCTTTAAACACCCTCAAACATAGCATTTTATGAATCTTAGTGATGATTGTGGTAGTATTCACTGGGTGCTCAGGAATTATGACATAAAAATGTGTAAGACATTGTCTCTGATGCTAAAAGGCTCTGAATCAGTCTGATGGGGACTAAATAAAGTAGGGCCAGAAAGAAAAACAAATGGAATTGTGGCAGACTGACTGCTTGAAAAATGTGTCCAATGTCCTCCTCATTACTGTATTTATAACCTTTCCAATTCTGCTTGATGACTTCCCCCTCAAGAGGTGAAGCCAATGACTCCAATGCTGAAGTCTAGCCTTGCCTTGGTATTCTCTTTGCCAATATAATATGGTAGAAATGATCTTGAGCCAGTTTTGAATATGGACTCAAAAGATCTTACATACTTTTGCTTTCTTTCTTAGATATTTGCCATTTGCCACCAGGGCAAGTCCATGCTAGCTAGATGATGACAGACACCCTTGTTGCTCAAGCTGACATCTAATTGCTGAACAATGAATGGGGCCATAAGGGAATAGCCAGTTCCAGCTGAACTACCAGCTGTCCACAAATAACCAAGTGAGCCTAGCTGAGATCACCCAAGCCTAGACAGACCAGAACTTCCCATCAGACCTGAAGACTTGTGGGCAATGAGACATTGTTTTTGTTTCAAGATACTAAGGGTTTGGGTAATTTGGTATGCAGTCTTGGATAACAGATACAGGAGCCGATAGACATTCAGTTCCTATGTATCATTTTCTACTAAGATCATCACAACTGCCCAGTGGAGTTTCACCTCATCCATCCCATTGTACAGAAGAAGACTGAGTGAGATGAGAAGTTATTCATCTATAGTCAAAGGACTAGACATGGTAGGGACAAGTTTTCATTAGCCTGTCAGGCCCAAAACCTCTGTTTTCCCCACTGTAATTATAAGCTGATCAGAGTGGTGCCTTTTGGACAAAGGATGCGAGAAACAGAGAGGGCAGAGCAAGGCATCAGGGTCTGGGTTCTGGGAAGGTACACACTGAGGTCTGACCAAGAGAACACCAAAAGTAAAACCCACAAAGGTCAAGTAAAATGGTTCTTGTCTGAACTCCTAAAATAATGAGAAGAGAAAAAATTAATCATCAGGCAAAAAACAGACCAGGAAACAAGGAGGACCCGCAGAAATAAGAGCAACATAGGTAAGGACCGGAGACCCAGTGAATCAACATCCCTTCCCCGCCCAAAAGTGACCTTAAGTGGGAAAGAGAAAAAAAATAGTTTAAAATTAGAATGCCTTAGCAAAACTTCAGCCAGTGCAGAATTTCCAATAATTAGTTCCACAGTCTTTCAAAGAAAAAGATATTTGAAAGACAGTTTTTGGAAAGAGGGTTTCAGTTATCAGAGCCCAGATAAAATTGTGTCTTATACTCTAAAGATTCTTTCTCTTACTTTGTAAGTAGAGAAATTCCTCAGTTTTCTCGTTGAGATCAGTGTTACTATTACTTGTCAAGTAATTCTAACCATGTAGCAGAAAAATTCTCCTGTGAAAATAGCAGCACTATCTTTCTTGTGGTTAAGTGGAACATGAATCTAATCCCCAATCAGAGAACCATAAAATTCAGTAATATGTGTGTTTTCCATTATACTACCTTTGACTTTACCTTTGGCAAATCCATCTACGCATTAAGTTTCAAAAACAACATATATCTAGCATATTTGTCAATACTGTAAATAATAGCGTCTTCATATATTCCCTCTTAGAAAGTAATTTTGGCATTTGGAATTCAATATAGAACATTCTAAATTCATGATCTGCATATAACTCAATCTATTTTCTTTTTGTATTTACCATATTTGTTGTAAGACTTTAAATCACCATCTATTTTCTATATTTATACATAATTAAAGGTTCTCTGAAGTCATGAACTTAATCTAGTTCACCACTATGTATCCTTATGCCAAACACAAATACTGGTGATTCATAATAGATTCTAATAATGTTTTCTTTGTGGGGTTTCTTTGTATTATTTTATCTTGTTTTTAGGTGATTGACCCCTTGAATCACCTGAGGATCATGGAGATGTTTATTCTGACCTGGGAAATATGGCATGAAGAGAAAATACATTGGCTTTAGAATCAGAGAAACTTAAGTATAGATTTTCATTTTCCTCTTCATATCTTGTAAATTTCTATTTTAATTCACCTGGGTTTTTGTAAAATGGAGCTAAGCATATTACCATATGACACTGTCTTGAATATTAAATAAACTATACTTCCTAACTTCAATAAATATGTGAAAATGCTCTTAACCAAGTAACTATGATGGATAATATAAGTACTGTTGGTAAAATTTGAGATAATTTTATGGATAGAAAATACAAGCTCTGTGAAGAAATTTTCATCCTGTTACAGACAATCAGTTCTCACAGTGATCAAGACTTGGTCATGATTCTATTTTCTTACTACATCCTGGCCCCATCTAGATCTTTGTCTCTTGCCTTGTTTTGGGTTTTTGTCATCCATCACTTACCTGTAAGTGTCCTTTGACAACTTTTATTCTTTGCACTAACCCATTCTGTCCACTGACCCCCGAAATACATAAAATGACAACAGTTTCTTCCCTGAGAATTTTTGAATGGCACTCTGTCGCTTTTTGAATAAATCCTTTCTTGTCTTGATTTACTAAGTCATGTCAGAAGGTGTTTCAGTTTACCATTCTAGCCTTATCTCCTACCAACTGTCCCCTCACTCTGATTCCCTTTAAACCCAACACTTTATGAATTGGTTTATTTATGTAAACAACTTATGCTCACTCATCTAACCATTCCTTTACCAGTGCTGGTTCTCTGCCTAGGAAATTAATGCTAGGTCTTTCTCTAGGGAGCTTCAACTCATTCTTCAAAGTTTGGCTAATGTATTCCCCTGTGCAGAAAATCTTCCTTGGCCTCATTCCCATGGCCTTCTGCTATACTCCCATACCCTTTCTGTGACATGTACAGGTTATCAGTCTGCCTGTTCCATTAGACAGTCTACCAGGACAGGCACAATGCTTGAACTATAATACAAGTTCAGTAGAGAGCTGTCTTTTAATAAGTAAGTTAGTACTCCTGGGAGAATGGGCAGTATTCATTTTATTTTCTGAATATTGATCATTCTGTGTCCCTTGATCATAGGACAGAAATGCACTTTGGGGCTCTTTGTGGTGGGTGGCCCAATTGTTTCTGGCCAATAAGACTTGAGTATCTTCTGTAAATTGAATATTTAATTGTCACTGTGAAATAATCCAGAGCTCGTCACCCTCTAACACAAAAACAAACATTAAACCTGATGGCTTTTCCATCAACAGCCTATGTTCCACTGGGCACACATGAGTGAGTAATGCAATGTTTATAATTTTAAACAACAGTTTCCATGGTTGTTTGTTACTGCAACATAACCCAATCTGACTGATACAGGAAGGATGTGAAAACTGACGTCCTACAGTGAAAGAAGTATAGAAATAGGGGAAATGGATTATACTAGTTGACATTCTCTTTTTTTGCTAATCCAAGAATGATCCTGAGATGTTAAGTAACAGTTGCTTCTGGCTGAAGGTGAGCAGCAGCTTAACTGGACCAAGAAAAGCCCAAAGGCAGGTGTCCAGAGACAGCATTAAAAGGTGGCTACCATTTGTGATTAACATACAGTTACGGTTGGGGAAAGAATAGAATTGTAAGGTCTTGATGTCAGTGGAACAAAACTCTTTGCACTCTGTGAATCATCTCTGTGGCTTCTCCTCTTGAGAACAAGTTTTGGGCAGATTTCTTTTCAGTACTGGGTACTGAACAAAGACAAATTGTACACTGAGCAACATCCCTAGCATGTTCTACTTTTTTTTAGTGTTGAGACAGGATCTTGCCAAGGTTTCTAGGTGGGACTCAAATTTGAAATTCTCCTGCCTCTACTTCACTTAGTTTTGGGATTACAGGTGTGTGGCACTGTACCGGGTTTGGGGCAGATTGTTTTTTATCCAGAGATCTCTTTGATAATTTTCATGTGCCAAGAAGCAGAGTCAAGTTACGCTGACCGTTAGCAGTGTATGAACTTAATATAGCCACTGGTCACAATCTGTGTGGAGAAGACTAAGCTACTGGAAGGCAACATGGTCTGTTTGAGTGTTGTCTTGAGTTCATCCCTATTGGTGACATGGGAACACTCCATGGATCAATGCTTTCTTGGAGGATACTTCACTTGCAATTCTTTCACAGAGATAAAATGTGGTGCCAAGGATTTACCTGAACAATTACAAAAAGCAAAGAGAAAAAGGATTCAAATCAACATAGTATTATAGGGAATCCTCGAAGAGCATTTTCTGTGGCCCACTGTTAAAATGTTCTCATAGAATTTGTCATTTCCACTTCCCTAGGACCCTTTATGTTAAGTGCAGTTTTTCCCAATTCATGGGCAAAATACCCAAGGCTCAGAGAGATATAGTGACTTTCCAAAGTCACACAGTAAAGCAGAAGTGAAACCAGAATAAAAATTGAACAATCATGATTTCAGAGCTGTGCTCTAGACTATGCAGTTCATTATACTAGCTTCTCAAGGAATAAAAAATCTGTTAAGATTCTTTGTGTTATCCATGCATATTCATGGAAACTCATTTTCAGAAAGAAGAATTAACTTGTTAAAGATTGCCAGGTGGTAGAGACTTTTCTTTCTCTCGGATGCTTCCTTTGGAGTCCCCTAATCTTCATCTCCCTCTATTGATCTGGCAGGAAGTTTGCACAGTCCTTCTCTTATGGCTGGCTGCAGACAATCTCTCCAAACTAAAACAATTATGTTTCTTTGGAAGTCCACCCATTATTCATTCACTCAATGAGTTTAGTTAGAATTTACTTACATAAGAGGCCTTTCTTGGAGTCTCTGAATGGGTGGAGACTGGAGCCAGTTAACATTGAGAAGGATGGAGAGAAACAAAACACTCTTCACTGAGGACCCCTGATGCTTTCTCTCTCAAGATTCACAAATATCTCATTTAATATTTTCAAAAACCTGATAAAATAGGTATTATTTTCCCTACTTTATAGGCTAGATAAACTAGGGTAAGGGAAGGTGAACTTGAGAATTAGAAACTCAAGTCATGCTGGCTCCAAAGGCAATCACCGATGCATCCCATGAGTCTTGAAAGAGGGTGCTTCCTGTCTGAGTTATCAGAGGGAGAACATTCCCAAATAATGAGTCCTTGACCCCTTAATTCTGTGTAAGAGCCAGGTGGAGTATAGCTGAACCATTCAACGGTTGGTCCTCACAACAGATCAACTGATCTAGAGTATTTGGGGTTATATCTCAGAGACCTGCATTTGAATGGGCTTTTTAGATGATGTGCATGCTTTATTACCACTTTATAAAAGAAACAGTGCAGAGAGATCTGAAGAGATGGTGCTTTGTACCATGATGATGGCTAGATCCATGGGAAGAAATCAAGATGAGTATGTGTGTGCATGTAGGTATGGGTATATGTGTACACATATATATTTTATGTGTATTTAAATGTATGTGAGTGCCTGCATGTGATGTCACTGAAAAAGAGGAAAAAGAGAATCCCTTATCTTGCCTTGATGATAATCTTGATTATCAAAATAATTGTCTTGAGAAACATCAAGGAGATTAACAAAACATACTTCTATGTCCGGGTGAAGTCATGAAGTGATTTTGGGGACTATCCCTGGTTCCTATCCCATGAATGCAACAGCATTCCTTCCCCAGCCCTTCTCCCTTTGGACCAGCCAGCCATGGACTGAACCTCTGAAACCACGAGCCAAAAGAACATTCTTCTTTCAGTTTCGGGTGTCAGATATTTTGTCCCAGCAGTGGGAAAATTGAGCAGTACATCATTTGATTCAAACGTTCATGCCAATGTTAGTTCCTCCGTGGGGCTACTTGCAACAGTCTATTCGATAGCTCATCAACTATTATTTTCTGTCCCTTAATACTGCTGTATTTTTCTCTAGCCATCATCTTATTTTACATTACTTATGTTATTTTTGGTACATTTATTTATTGTCTCTCTCATGTATAATCTGAACCCCATTTGCAGTTATGCTTCTCCAATTTCTTAAGGAAAATGAAGCCCAGATAATGTTTTACTTTCAGCTATTATGATCTATCTGTCTATCTATCTATCTATCTATCTATCTATCTATCTATCTATAGATAATAGGTACCAGTCTATAAAACCATATAGTATCTACATAAATATTATATAGACATGTGTATAGTAACATATAACTATATGTAATTAACTATATATAGTATATATAACATCCAGAAAGAATGGCTATCATTAAGAAATCAACCAATAACCAATGCTGGAGAGGCTGTGGGGAAAAAGGAACACTTCCCCACTGCTGGTGGGAGTGTAGATTAGTGAAAATCCTGTGGAAATCAGTTTAGATATTCCTCACAAAACTAAGGTTAGAAGTACCACTTAACCGAGCTATTCTTTTTCTGGGTATTTTTTCCAGAAGAATTAAATTATCATACTACAGTGATATATGTGCACCCATGTTTATAGCAGCACAATTTGTCATAGCTAAATCTTGGAAACAACCCAAATGCCCATCAACTGAGGAATGGATAAAAAAGATGTGATATTTTTATACAATGGAGTATTACTCAGCTATAAAAATGACGAACTTGAGGCTTTTATAGCAAATGGATGCAACTAGAGACCATACTCATAAGTGAAATAAATTGAACCCACATATGTAGACATCATATTGCTTCCCTAGTGTAAGAACATGAAAGAGGAAATAAAACCCAAAATGTTCAAAAGATAATATGAAAGGGAAAGAAACTGCTCACAGGAAGGTGCAACTGGGATGAGGAAAAGAAGAAAAAGAAAGAAAGAACTGAGGATATATATATATATATATATATACATATATACATATATGAATAGCTGGGATAATTGAACTGCTAATATCTGCTGATTTATTGAAAGGAACTGTTAATGCTTTCTTTTTTCTTTTCTTGTATTTTCATCAATTTTGCATGCTTCTATCTGGTAATCTGAGCAACTGATGTGATGACAACAGTAGGCAACAGAACAATTATTGGTGAATTCCTACCATCCTGTCTAGTGAAACTCTGTATTGTCTCATGTTTTTTTAAATGATTATTTTCTTATTATCTTTAATGGTTTGATCAACCTTCCATTCTTACATCTGGTAATCTGAGCAACTCCACTGAAGATAACAATATGTAATATAACAACCACTGTTAATTCCCAAAAAGAAGAGAGCATATATTGTTATATGTGTTTCTATATATATGTGTGTTATATATTTTATGTATGTTATATATATATATGTTATATTCCTATATATATGTATGCAGTATATATGTAGTCTTTTCTGGATGAAAACTATGTCTGCATGTAGTTTTTATCTAGTTATATAGTTACATAGTATATATTTCCTGGATTGATTTGAGCCTATATAAAGGAGAACTGCCTAGAGACTGTCATTTAAACATCTAGTTTCAAATTGTATTCCAAATGCTCAAATTGTATTCCAAAAAGTTCTATGATCTTGGGCAATTATTCCGAACTTTTTATCCTTGAGTTTTCTTTATTCATATTTAAACTGGGAAGCATGACATCAGGATTTTACATTATTATGTGCATATTAAAATAGATAAGGCATGTTTAACATATAGGACAATATCTGGCATAAAGTAAAAATTAAATAATACTTGGCCTCTCCATATCACTTATCTCTATCAGAGTTTGAAAGAGCCTTAGGTCATCCAGACTAACTCTGCCAGTGCAAGAATTCCCTAAATAATAGCCTTGATAAGGTATTGACTGATTATTTCATGAATTCAAAAAGCAGAAAATTCAAATCCTTGCTAGATAACTCCTTATAACACTGTCTTTTTCCAGCTAGAAATACAAACCACTGTAATAGGAAAGAAAACAGATTTATTGTACAGGGTCTGTACCATTTTTACTCATCAATTGTTTCTCATATAACACCTGCTTTATATTTGATAATAACTGTTTTAAGATCCAGTTGACAGTGAAGCCGCCCTTGGCACTATAACTTCAGTTGCTCCATGTTCTTGTGTTTAATTTTGCTGGTGAAACTTAATATCAAACTTACATTCTTGGGCCGGGGATATAGTTCAGCAGCACAAGCGCCTGCCTGGCAAGCGCAAGGTCCTGAGTTTGATTCCTGGTACAAAACAAAAAACAAAAAACTTCCATTCTTATTATTTTTGAAATTGTTTAATAGTTAAAAAGGAAATTATTTTAAACTTGTCTCTAATATGCATGGGTGATATTTGAGACTTTCCTGATAGGGACTGTATTTCAGGCTTTTTAAAAATTTTTATTTGTTTTACTTTTGCTTTTTTTTTAACCCCAAGGTCTTGGTATATAGCCTCAAATGGCACTGGACTCACAATGCTCTGGACTCAGGTTCCTAAGTCCTGGGAATACTAGCATACACTATTACTCCTGGCTCAACCATTTTTAATTTAATTAAAAGGTTTACATGTTATCTTACTTAATCCTCATGACAAGACTGTGAAGAAATACTTTTATACTAATTTTAAATATGAGGCACCTAATGTTTAGGGTAAGGGAGCTGATTAAAACCACACAGCTAACAAATACTTTGACTCTAGCCATGTAATATTCCAACTTTCATAGTAAAATATGTTTTCCTTTCTTTTTTCCATTAATGTGTTCTAGATTTGAAGACGTCTCCTCATTATTGAATTCAGATCATGGTACAGATAAATCTACAATCTTTTAATTAGTCTCATGTTAAATGGGTAGTTATTTCTTTCAGTTGTAAAATATAACTCAAATACAGAGCAAATATGTGGACTAATGAATTATTTATTATTATTGTTATT
>NW_004955419.1:11713269-11858043 GCF_000276665.1 Chinchilla lanigera
GTTTTCATTAAAGAGATCTTTGACTTCTTTTGTTAGATGAATTCCTAAATATTTCAATTTCTTGGATGTTATTGTGAAAGGTATGGTTTCCTTAATTTCTCTCTCAGTCTGTTAGGACTAATGAATTATTTAAAGCCAAACACCTTTGCAATTACTATCCAGGTGAAGAAATATAACTTTGCTCATTCTCCTAGATTTTTTACATTGTATCTTGTCCCAAATCACCCCTGTCTCTCCACTCCTCAGATACAAAGCTGACAACTTATTTGGCTTCCCCTTAGTCACTTTATTCTTTCCTTCTGGATTTGAAATGCAAGGCTGCTTCCTATATTTTGGTCCTGCATACCATATTTTAGTCTTGCCTATCACTTAAAAATATTATGAATCTTCTAATCTACAGGAATCTTCTGTTCTTGATTTTCCTTGCTCTTCATCTACAGGCAAAGCTACAGAATTTGAGTGATCTCCCATGGTCTGGATCTTATTTGTTGCATCTTCATGGCCTGGAACCACAGGTCTTTCTGTTTTTTCTATACCCAGCAAAATGGCAACTGGACTCTGAGGCTTGATCAGACTCAGCGCAGTCCCTTTGGTAACACCGGAAGTGGTGGTGGTATTTTCCATCAGCAAATGTGTCATAACCATTGGTATTTCTTGTGACATACAGAGCTGTGGGTGACCAATGCCTAGATCCATCAATGCACTGAGAAGGAGAAGAGAGTGACGCTCTGATTCAATTTATTTTGCATTTATCAACTAGAACAATATTATAGACACTTGCAATTTTCAAATATTTGGTTAACCAGTGGTATTATTGCTATAGAAAGTGCAAACATAATGACTGATTATTTCTCTCTGTTTACCAATTATCAGAGTGTTGAATTGTTTTCAATCTCTTGCTGTGAAGTTGACCAATAAATTCTATTTGTCAAGGATTTCAGTGTGTTTGTGAACCTTAATCAGAGTTTCCAAAATTTGAGAAAGTAGAGGTCTTTGAAAACACCTCTACTTGAAACACATATTATGTACAGTGAGCATCTCAACATCACACTCGTGTAACTTAGAGATGTCTTAGGAAAAAGCAATCAATTAAAAGGCAAGTAGATATTTCCTAGCAACTGAATATATATATATATATATATATATATATATATATATATATATATATATATATATATATATATATATATATATATTAGATACTTCTTACCTCAAAAATATTTTTACTGCCTTAAATTGGACATCTTTATACAATTGATGGGGAAACATTTAAAGTAAGAAAAAACTCCACACAAAAGTGTTTTGCAGGGTAATTAGTTATGCTGTACATTTTTCTTTTATTCCTCCTCCTCTTCCTCTGCCTCTTCTTCCTCTTTCTCCTCCTGCCTTTCTTTCTCTTTCATCTTGAGTATAGAGTGTTGAAATTTGCTTGGGGTTTAACCTAATATACTTCAAAATAATACACAGGAGGAGTAGAGGTTCAAGGTCTCCTATGGGGCATTGCATTAACCAGGGTCTTCATTTTTATGATTCAGATCAGTGAAGTTGATGAATTAGTTAACACTTGAAGCAGGCTCTGATGTGCCATGCATGTATTATGGAATCCAAGTTTCTATTAAACTAAGGAGAGACAGTGAGGCCTTTATAGAAATTTAGAGTTAGATATGTATGTTTCTCTTTTCTGTTGTAATCTTATGTTTTCCTCCTTTTGGTTTACTAAGTTAAAGAAGTTGACTTTAATGGTATCTTGAGAATCATAAGGGATTTCAAGCGAAAGAGATGATGCTCCAAATCCCAGACCCCATCGCTTACTTCATGGCTCAGTGGGTTTTGGTAAATTCTTTAAACCCTTTGAACCTTATCTTTTTAAATTCTTAAACAGAAAGAAAGCATACCGGTATGCTTCACAGGGTCCCTGTGGTCAGACAATAAACGAAAGTCTCTACAGCATTTAGCACATCACCAAGCTCAGAACAAGTGCCTGACTTCCTACTTTTTGGCCTTTTTGCATCCAAAATTATCTCAAAAATACCTTTTTTTTTTTTCTAATATCAAAAACCAGCAGAATTGGAAATATTCAGATAAATGAGTATCCACATCAATATTGTAGGTAAAAAGCTCCTAAACAAATATACAGACAAATCTATTTCCTTCTGAAGGGAAAGCAGAAAAGGAAGACGGAAGAATTTTCTTAGGAGGCAATGAAGGCAAGAAAATCACAATTGAAGGAGCACAAACATTGGTACAGAGATGTGATGGACAACACACGTACAGGGGTCAGGTGGCCGGGGCATGTGCTATGCTTGAAGCTGAACATAAGGGAATCCCGGTAGCTGAGACTGAAGAGTTAGGCTTGGGGATGGACGGAGACACTGAGGTGACCCTGCAGCATGATGACTAAGTTCTCAGTTGGTAATGACAAGTCTGACTCTAAACATAAAACATTGAAAAATTCAAAATAGGTGCTTGGTGACTCAAACCTGGGGGGAGATTCCTCAAACACTGGTGAGAACAAAAACACCGAGGAAGGAAGAATATTTTGGGGAAGGTTAGTTATGTTTGAACAGAGTTGTTTATTTTTATTGCTATAAAACAGCCGTACGATTTAGCTTTCTTCTTGCAAATAACATCCGCACCAGGAAAAACCTTGTACCTCAAGCTGGGTCCCATCTGTTGCTATGTTACTCAATGGCAAATGGCACCCAGAGTTTCCTTTTGTGGAGATGTGTTTATTTCTTGGTAGGTACAGAGCCAGAAGTGTATTTCTTTTGGTTTGTTTGATTTCATAAAAGAGAAATCACTGTGGACTGTAAATATTTGAAATCTGATTGGTTCACTGAACTACTTCTACAATGTTATGATTGATACACACAGAGGTAAGAGATGGTTCTATTTGGATGGCTGTGAGACCACTTACAATAACAAAGATCATTTATCTGTCTTTAGAGAGAAAGAGTGTGGGGTTGTGAGCGAGGACCTGGGCTAAAAGTCAACACGTTTTAGTCTTCTGTGAGTTCACAGGCAGCACTGCTTTCATGACACTGGAGATTCTGCGTTGCCCGTATGGTCAAAGGAACGTAGGTTCGGAGACAAGTTAGCGCAAGTTAAATTGCTGCCTTTATCACTTGCCGGCTCTGCAAACCTCAGTCCTTTTCTGAGTGTCCTCCAAAGAAAAGTTTCTCAGTGTAACTGCCTATATTACCATGGGGAAATTTACTCTGCAATCAGACCCATGGACAATGTTCATACAAAAGGAATTCTTCTCTCCTAATCTTTTGGAGTCTCTTTAATTTCAACTAGAGACAGAAAATTTGCCAGATTTTGGAGTTTAAATACTTGAATATGTTTTTATTCATTTATTTCTGTTTTGAAGTTAGTCAAGATTGGAATGGTAGTGCTATTTGAAAACATCCTCATTTTGGCATCTTGCAATATAAAGTGAGAGGGAAAATAAAAATGTAAAGCAACTATGAAATACTTATGGTATGCCAGATGCCATGTTACGCACATTTATTAGCTGTATAATTTAGGGCAAGTGACTGATTCCAGTTGTTGAAGGTGTACATTAGTATCAATGTACCATTCTTATCACAAGCCATTGCAGCTGGAGATTTCCTGTCTTGGGGTGGCATCTTCCACCACAGGACCTGAGGCATCCATACAATTTCTATATCCAGCTGGCAATGAAGGTAGAGTTAGCCTATGGATGATTCTAAAGTCCAGGAGAAGTGGCTTATATGGCAAGCATCCTATTCTTTCTATTGGTTTTAGAAACTAATACCCCACTTACATATAAGGAGACTGGTAACTGAAGACTATATATGTACCTAGATGGAAAAGCAAATATTTTGTTGAACAGTTTTTGATATCATATTATCTCATTTAATCTTCACCAAAATTATTGTCCAACAAAGCTTATCATATGTAGTGTACAAATGGGAAAACTGAGCCTTAAGTCTGCCAGGTGACTTGCAAACATCTCATAATTAAAAACAGACAAGCTCATGTCCTTTAACTTACCTTTAATTATCTATGCTTTGAATATGGAGGGAGATTGATTTATATGTTCAGTTTGAGTATAATGTTTAAGAGTTACCCAGAGAAATGTTAAACTATTTATGGTTGTGGACAGTACACTTTCCATACCTAAAGTCCAGCAGGTATAAATAAATACTGTAAGAGCTCATCTTCTCTAGAAATACATTTATGGAAGAATTACAGTGTGTGAGAAATTTTGAGAATCTCAGTGCACTTAAGGACTGATTGAGAAATACCGTCCACAAACAAAAAGTGCAAATAGTCCCTCTCCCATAGAAGTATCTACCTAAGGAGGAAAGGAGTGAGATAAATGTTTGCATAATACTTGACCACAATGGCAGCCTCAGTATAAAAAGCATAATTGTACAAAATAATAAGGGCTGATTTTCCCAAGCTTGGGCTCAGGATAAGAATATCTGAGTGTAAAACTTTCCACACAACTTAATAGGTGTGTGACTTTGTGTGAACTTTTTCTGCTCATTGAGTTGTGGTTTCCTCACTGTAAAAGGGACAGGTAAACAAGTAATAATAGCAGAGAGACATAGAAATGAAAGGAACTTTCTTAGATACAGTTTCTCACATACATATATAATTTCTTTGTGTAAATGCATATAGTTTTTCCTCTCTTTCCCTGTCTGTCTCTCATTTGCCTTAAGGCAATGAGGAAATATGCATCATCTTCTTATTTGATGCAATAATATTAACAGAAACAATTAAAAATACCATTTATTAAAAGTTTGCAATGCTCCCCTTTGACATGTTAGTTATGCCATGCATTATTTTATTAAATTCTCACAGGCCTCTTCTCAGAGAGGTAAAGTCCTATGCCTGATATCACATCAAAGTGGCAGAGATGCAGTGGAACGCCTGCTCCTCCATCTCTAGATCAACCAATCCCAGGTAGGAGATGGCCTGAGGTGGTACAGGGAATCTGGTCCAATCCGAGTTGTGCGCTCAGCATCTGTACTTAGGTACTGCTGCTCTTCTTTCAGATGCGATGTTCAAGTTCTCACACCTTCTCCCTTCAGGCAGCTTGCTGGTTAGAAATTTCTTTCTATTGTTCAGATATTCCGTTTCATATAAGATTCATTCATGGGTCATAGTTTTGTCCTCTAGGATCCACACATAAAAAGCCTCTGTCTTCTTCCTTGAGGCTATACTAGAAGATTAAAATACAGTTTTGAGGACCAGTTAAGGCTTTCTTTGTCTTACCAAAATCCCCCGTTTCTTTAACTTCTCCATGATATCTGGGCCCCCCGGGACAGTGACCTCTGCACAGTTTACACTGTGTCACTGACTTTCTAGAAGTACTGTGTCCAGAAACAGAGGTGGTTTCCAGTCAGAGGCCAGAACACTGGGAAGCAGACAGTCCTGGACTCAGCCTTCTCATTCATAAGATCTTAGATTCCCAATAGGCTTCTTGGCAAGCTAATCCTGTCACTGAGTCTTGCTTTCCTTGCAGTCACCTTATGTGTCAAGGCTGGTAAATTACAGAAGGTTGGGACTGGATGAAAACTCAAAGATCACATAGACGAAGGGTGAAGTGAAGCATAGCCATTGAGTCTAGTGGATACGAATACCATTCATATGAATACCATTCATCTTTCTCGCTATCTACCCAATATGTCTTAAGTCCCGTGTATGTCATTTTCTATGCTGAATACTGAACATACAGTGGCATGTAGAATAGCATTGTTCCCTGCCCCCTTGGAGCTATCAGTCCAGAACAGGGAACAGACATTAATTAAGTGATCTGATTGAAGCATAGCACTACACCCTGTGATGAGGGTCCTAGAAGATCAGATCACTGTGAGAAAATGTAATAAATGACTTTACTTAGCACTTAGATTCCTTACTCAAAAGATAGTTTTAAGGCACTATACTGCTATATTTTAATTCACAGTCTATACCAAGATGTCACAAATTCTTTGACACTCTTTGCTCTGAAATGTGTGTCTTTTTTCTTCCTTAGAATCAAATGATGCTGCATCCATTCAAAGGTAGCCTTGAAGATAAAGGTACATTCACCTTGGTCTCCTGCATCCTGAAATGCAAAATGCAGGATGCATCCTGAAACCCATCCCACCAAAAGCTGCCCTGCAGACCAGACTAGCCATCAGCTGAATGCTACCAAATGACCCCAAGTGGTGCCACATGATGTAGAATTGTCAAGGTGAACCTTGCTCAGACTTCTGACCCACAAAAGTTGGAGATATAATGAGTTGTTTTTCAAGATTTTTTTGTGGCCATATATTACTGTACCAGAACATTGCGTTTCCTGTTTTTTTCCATTTGGAAAGTTTTGTTGTTTCAGCATCCAGGAGACTACATAAATTTATTCACTAAATATAGAATTTACAATTATGCTAGAGACACAGAGGTTATAGGTATGGACAAATATATAGTATATTATTAAGGATATATATTTTAGAGTCAGATCTTGATTTGGAATCTAGCCCTGCCACTTAGCCTATGAATGCTCTTCTTCTTTTTTTTTTTTTTTTCAGTACTGGGGATTGAACTCAGGGGCTTTGCCCTGAGGTACATCCCCAGACAATTTTTTTTTTTTTTGAAACAGGGTCTTGCTAAATCTCCCAGTTGGCCAAGCTGAACTTGAACTTATGTTTCCAGTCTATGTCTTCCTGTTATTACAGGCACTGGCTGCTTTCACCCTTCCTGGCAATGTTGAGAAAGTTTCTTGAACTCTCTCAGCCTCCTTTCATCATCTTTAATGTAGATATAAAAATACCTGATAGCACAAATTTGTTGCGGATCAAAAAGACAAAATATATGTGAAAAGCTTACTGGTGCTCCCTGCCGTGAGTCCTCAATACTGTGGCTATTTCAAATCTTTCCTTACAAAATTGTAAATTTTCTTAAAGAATTTTGTTGAAATGTGAGAGAGAGTAAGCATCAAAGAGTGTAATGAATACTACAGTGGGGAAAACTATAAGGTACCACAGCATAGAAGAGAGACATCCATTCCAGTCTTGTGAACAGTAAAGATGGAAAGAGGTTGAGTTGAAATAACATTGCGATCTACACCTGAGGGTCTAGTAGCAGTGAAACAAATTAAAGTGAAGGGCTGGGTGGGGAAGTTAAGTACACATCAAAGACCAACTGGAGAAAGGCAATTTGTGAGTTCAGTAAACTACACCTTTTCAGCTCTCAAGCAAGGCATCTTGTTTTCCCATATCTCATGGAACTTGACCCCTGTTTGATCTTCTGGGACTCAGACTCTAGTCCAGTATGTTAACTGTACTTCCTATTAAATTTTCATGCCACAACTAGGGAGGCATTATAAACTATGTTCCTTTCAATTATTTCTGGGAATTTTGAGCAGGATTAGGCTGGACCCCTATATTTGAAGCTCTACCTTTAGAATTCTTCTTCTTCCAAGATGCAAAAACAAAACCTTCTTGCAGGATGAAGTCCGTCAGAATATTAGAATGATGTGTGAAAATAACCCACTAGACAGGACACTGAACAGAGGAAGAAACAGCTCATTTCTGTAAGATAATAAAACAATATGAGTTATGTATATATATATAATATTTCTAACATACAGTATACACTATATTATATAATATGAAATCGATTATGAAATAATGCATCTATTTATATGCATATACATGTATATTATATAAACAAATATATGTTGGCAGAGATGCAGTGATGGAAACAATTATGAAAATTGCATAACAGTAGAAATTTTCAGAAGACACACTACCCTGAAAATTAAATTTATGGTTTCAAACTGTCAGTAGTTAGTTTCTTTTTAAAGTTTATTAGTTTGTCTTTGTGATACATCATAATCATAAGTTCGGGTTATTCATACAGGTACATATCACATCTTCATCATTTTCTCGCATAAACTCCCCTTCTCAGCTCCTCTCTTTCTTTTCCAAGATTCCCTACTCATCTATACCAATTCTATCTACCTGTTTCCTAAGGTGTCTCCTTTATTTTACTCTTTAAGCTATTTATATAATTGGTCTCTCATCTAAAGAAATCACCAGCAGAGTAAAAAGAAAACCCACAAATTGGGAACAAATTTCTAGCTGACTGTCCCTCAGACGAGGGACTTCTATCTAGAACATATAAAGAATTAAAAAACATCAGCCCCCCCAAAATTCAAAGACCCAATCCAAAAATGGGCATCTGAGATGAACACACACTTCTCAGATAAAGAAATACAAATGGCAAATAAATACATGAGAAAATGTTCAACATCATTAGTCATTTGTGAAACGCAAATTAAAACAACACTGAGATTCCATCTCACCCCAGAAAGAATGGCTATCATCAAGAAATCAACCCGTAACAAATGCTAGAGGGGCTGTGGGGAAAAAGCAACTCTTCTCCATTGTTGGTGGGAGTGTAGACTTGTGCAACCACTCTGGAAATCAGTCTGAAAATTCCTCAATAAACTAGGACTAGAGGTCCCATTAAATCCAGCTGCTCCTTTTCTGGGTATTTTCCCAGAAGAACTGAAAACATAATATCACAGCAATATATGTGCACCCATGTTTATAGCAGTGCAATTTGTAATTGCTAAATCGTGGAAGCAAGCCAAATGCCCATCAACTGAGGAATGGATAAAAAAGTTGTGGTATTTTACATAGTGGAATATTATTCAGCTATAAAGAAAGATAATCTTGAGGTTTTTATAGGTAAATGGACACAACTAGAGACCATACTCATAAGTGAAATAAATCAGACCCGCCTGGGTAAATACCACATTGTCTCACTAGTGTAAGGACCTGAAAGAGTGAATAAAATCTGGGAGGTACAATAGACATTGTGAAAGGGAAGGAAACTGCTCAAAAGCAAAGAACAACAGGGATGAGGGAAGAGAGAAAAGAAAGAAAGGGAAATTATGTATATATGTATGCACAGGGTTTCTAACATAATTGTACTACTGACTTTTATTGCTCTATTGAAAGGAGCAGTTAATGTTTAAGTGTACGATCAATCTTACATGTCTACATTTGTTTATCTGAGTAACCAATTTGAAGATATCAACATGTAATACAACAGCCATTGTTAATTTCCTATCACCTTGTCTGAAATTCTGTATTGCCTGTATGATTTTTATGTTATTTTCTAAATGCATGTGTGTTTGTTAATATGTTTTTATTCTTTTATCTTTAAAATAAAAAAAAACCCACAAAAATTAGTCTCTCAAATTAAAGGAAACCATGAGGTAGTTAACTTTCTGTGGCTGATTTATTTCACTTAGTTTTATGGTTTCAAGTTGCCTATATTTTCCTACACATTTCTCAAATTTATCCTTTTTTATGCCTGAGAAGTACCCCATAACCACAGGTATGTATACTGTGTATACATAACACATTATCATTAATCCAGTCACTTGTTGATGGCCTATAAGGCCACTTCCATTATTTAACTATTGTGAATTTTGCTGCTGTACACATGGGTATACATGCGTCATGGTAATATGATGGAGGACTTTAGCTCTAATGGGAGGATACCCAGAAGAGAACACCTGAGTTAAATGGAATTTCTAACTTTAATTTTTTGAGAAATCTCCATAGTGTTTTCCATAATGGTTGTACTAGTTTACATTCATATTAACAATTTAGATTTCCCCCCATAGCCTCACCAGTATTTGTTGTTTTTTGATTCTTTGCTAGCGGACTCAAAAATAGCAGTTTAGACACAATTGAACGAAGAACTGCTGAAACAGAAAGCAATTTTAGAAAACTGTTCAGGAAGATAGCACAGTGGTTTCAAGATTTAGAAAATACAGAAGAAAATGTGTAGAATAAAGAGCCTATGTGGTCTAGGCTTTCCAGGGACACAAGATTATAATGGTCATATCACAATGTTTAACTCCAATGATAGATCATTTGTGAACCCTTGGAAAGTTTGATTGACGTATAGTATTCTTTAGCCAGCTGCTGTCTTCTGCTCTCTGCCATTCTTTCCTCTTCAGACTGCCTTAACCATCATCCCAGTCCACTGTGCTCTTCCTGCTGGAAAGTAGCAGGTGCATGGCAGGTGAGGCAAGGATCCCAGTGCTTGTAAAACCTGGGGAGGTTCCAAGAACTACTTGAACACCTCCAAGAAGAATGCATATCTTGAGTAAGCATGTTTGTATGTCTCTGGAGTATTCTGAACTGCACAGGACTATAAATCTCTAACTTCAAAATGTTTCCAGCTCTGTTCTTACACTATAAAATATTTTTTAAAAAGCATGTTTAGCAGTTATCCAAGTTAGAGATGATCTAAGTAAATAGTTCTTTCTCTTTCAACCTGCCAGAATCCACAGACAACCTCTACCAGTGAATTAAATGTTTGGTCATCTTTCAGTTGTTATAATTTAAATCATTTTCATAGGAATTTATGGGCACTTAAGCTGAGGTACTGCCTGTAAGTGTGTTTTATGGGCAACATAAGTGATTCTTGGGCTTTCTCCTTCTTTCCCTGTCTGTTAGCATCACAAATAACCATATTTCATAACCAGAGATGTCTAGCACATATTAAATTTTCTTTGCCTGATGCTGTCCATTGGGATGATGTAGGAGAAGGTACTGGCATGGTGCAGAGATGCCTGGCAGGAAGAAGGATTTTGTTATCTCTTGTGGGAGCAAGTACTGCTAAGTTGAATAAAATTCCATGTTAACTGGTGTTTTATGGACACCGTGGATGGTTTTATTACAATTGCCAATGTCTTAAAGGTAGAAATCATTTCAAAGACAGCCAAACAAGTTGTTAGCTGTGGTGCTTGAGGGGCTGTTAAGGGCTGAATTTTGCCCTGTTCCTTTCAAATTCATGTGCTGAAATCTTATCCTCTCCCTGATCCCTCATCCTTCAGAATGTGCCTTCATTTGGCGATGTGGTCTTTAAAGAGGTAATGAAAATTAAATGAAGTCAGGCAGACGGGCTTGGATCCTATATGTCCAGTATTCTTAGAAGTGACTCAGAGCCAGAGAACACAGAACCGCAGGAGGAGACACAGAAAAGAAGGTAATGAAGCAACCGAATCTGCTCTCAGTGTGATCTTAGGTTGCTGACTTCAGGATTTGTATGACAATACCATTTCTGTTACTTAAGCCACGCTGTCTTTGGTATTATGTTATGGCAATCCCAGCAGACTGACAGAGGCCAGTAGCAGGGGTAGGCATGGGAGTAGTGAGGAGAGCAAAGCTGTCACTTTTAGGACCATCTGGCAGCCTCTGTTCAGGGTGACCCTGGAGATGAAGCCCTTCCTAAGGAGCTCACCCTAGTCCCACCCGTATCTCAGACAGCTATCAAGACACCACCTGACACAAAATTTCCACTCAAGTCCCACAATTGGGGTATTTGGATTGGGGTTACAAGTGGTCTGGAAATTCCCTGGAGTTTCTCAAAGACAGGGATCTGCGTTCAGCCTGACAGGCTTTATCCATTCATCTGTTGAATAATTCTATTGAGTGCCTACCACATTCGGGAATTGTAATAAAAGGACACTTATTAAGCATGCACTGTGTATCTCTCCTACGCCAGGGATTAACAAGGTTGTGCTTTGGTAGGTATTTTTACAGTACCTTTTTCAGAAAATTTGCTCAGCTGATCTCATTAGGAAGGATGCAGGGCTGTAATAGCACTGGACTCTGTGCATTACCCTCTCCCAATCTCTCTTTAAAGATGCATAAATCTAAGGCCTTTCCATGATCAAATCTGGGATTATGTTAGAGAGACTGAAATACTTTGTAGGAACGGAGGGAAGCAAACACACAATTTTAATTGAGGAAATTTTCAAAGGATTTGTAGAAGATGTGGGTTTTCATATAAATTTTGACAGTGTAGACACACATCCCAAAAGGGCATGGAGCCTGGGTGAGGGGATGCACTCATGTAAGCCCACACCAGGGTGACTGAGGCAGGTGGATTGCAAGTTTACATCTAGCCTAGGCAACTCATCAGCTTGGTAAGACCCTATCTCAAAATAAAAATTGAGTAAGGGCTGGGGTTATAGCTTATTGAAAAGGCCCTGGATTTAATGTCCAGTACCAGAAAAATAAAATGAGAGAGAGAGAAAGAGGAAGAGAAGGAGGGAAACGGGCAGAGGGAGAGGGAGAGGGAGAGAAAGAGAGATAGAGACAGAGACAGAGAATATGAGGGAACCTAGACTGTAAGTACAGAAAGGACACCTTCTTCTCCTCCTGTCTTAGTGATCTTTCTGTCTTTGCTGAGACGGAATACCTGACACCCAGAATTAAGGAAGGAAAGGTTTATTTAGCTTAGAGTTTGTGGTAGTTTCAGTCTATAATCAGCTGGCTCCAACGCAGAGTGGCACATGACAGAGGGCAACAGTTCACGGTGGCCAGAAAACAGCAAAAGCAGCAAGAGCAAAAGGGGAGAAGCAGCAGAGAGCAAGCCCCTTTCTCTCCCTTACATTACGTGCAAACTACCAGCCCCAAGGAGGGTGTAGCACTTACACCTATAATCCCAACATTGGACATGAATCAATCATAAACTCTAGAAGCTCACCCCATGACTGCATGAGGCTCTGGGGCAACATCCAGACACAAGCCATAACACCTCCCTAGGGTGACATGTGGCAAGGAGAAGCAGGGTCCTGTCCTTAAGGAATGATATGCAAGAGGTAAATCATCCTGAACAAGCAGAGCTGTCTATAAAGTAAGATACTGCACTCAAGCGGCAAGCACATTTGAACTTGAGGTTTGAGATCATCCAGTTCACATTCTTCGATCTTTGCTTTTTTTCTTTCATATAATGAGAGGGTTGTGCTAAACCATTGGCTGCCAGACTTCTGCATTTCATGGACTAGCAGCATTTAAGAAAATCAAGAATTAGAGTACAATATATTTCTCACTTTCTGAGTCAGGACACCAAAATTTCCACTATACGCTATTCCATTTTACTTTTCAGTAGATTACCTCTAAAAGCCACCTACTTAGCTCAGCAGGGATACTTGACTCTGCGATTCTACCCTCTGGGAAGGGCAATACAAAGTAGTTCTGAGGATTCTAAAATTTAAACCATAGCTTATAAATTGGTGGTCCATGGGTTGAATTTGACCCGTGGCTGTGTTTTGTTTGGACCAAAATATCCTTTAAAAGAATTTCATTCAGATGCCAACATTGGAAAGTGGTGACATTCATATAAAAATCCAGATTTTTCATTGTTTTCTTAAAAAATTGAGTATCTGGCAGCATTGCTTGCCAGCAATTGATGGGAACCACTCATCTTTAAATGTGAGTGGATGGTATTCTTGCAGAACAATTAAGCTACATGCCTGATCCTCAAGGACATTTAGGTTTGAGAGCCCTGTTTTAAATCACTTGCAATGAGACTTGTGGACCTCAGTTCGTTTATCAATATGTCTGAGTATTCTGAGGTAATGAAAGAACCAGAAAGTGCACAAGTATAGTAGTTTACAGTTGGTGGTGAGTTTGGGTAATTCAGACTCCCTCTAACAAGCTTACTAAGTCAGGTACTTGGAGTATTGGAATAAATATGAACCTGGGATCTACAAAGAATGGAGTGAGACTAAACAATAACCAGAGATGGGATACCACAATAAAAATGGTGTAAGTTCAGGGAGTATTCCGTGACTGAGGTGAAGAGTTGGGAAATTCAAGAGAAAAGAGGGCCATCATCAGTACCTTAAGAACTGGTTAATCTTTATTATCAGGGGAAACTTTATTATGCAAAATTATTCCAGACTACTGACATCAAGCTGTGAGAAAGAAGCTCTGTTCAGTAAAATCTTCCTTGGTCCTACCAGGCATGAAGTTAGGGTTTTTTTTTTTTTTTTTAAACAGAGTAGTAAACAAAAGAATAATAGCAAAATACCCACATCACAGACATTAACAAAACAAAGCAAAAACATTAAAAATGGTACAGGGTTTCAAAACAAAATGATAGGAATTAACAGTGGTTATTATATTACATATTGTTACCTGCAACTAAGTTGCCCCTATTACCCCATGTGAGAGTGGAAGATTGTTCAAATAGTTAAATAGAATAAAAAATAATTATTAAAGAAAACATTGGAGATGATAGAGATTTTCCTAGACAAGATGGTAGGATTTCATGGATGGCTGTTCTATTGCATATTGTCTTCAAACCAGTTGCTCAGATTATCAGACACAAGCATGCAAAACTGGTCACAAAACCAAAAATAGAGGAACAAATAAATAAGTTTCTGGCTTTTGTAAAGCTGGATGACAAAGATAAATATGTTCAATATATAAATAATGCTTTGTAAATGCAGGAAAAATGTATTATAAAAGCAGAAAGTGCAAGTTCATGGTAGGATAATACAATAGGGGGATCTAGCCTAGATTAGAAAAGTCAAAGAAAAATGTCTCCAGAAAGAGGCATTTTTGAATAAAACTACAGGTGTATATGTGTTAGTAAGGCAGCAGAGATGTAGACAGTTGCGTTGGCAGAAAGAGTAGATTTACACATGTGTTGATGTTAGCCCTTGAGAAGGTTATTTCCATTTCAGAGATCAGAAAGACTGTATTAATGTTGGGGTTGGACTCCAGGTTAGATGTTAGAATCTGATGTCCTTTTATTTCAAATTACTCCCTTCAGTTGATTCGTCTTTCATTATCTAGGATGGCAGCTCCCAACTTTTTGGCACCAGTGACCTCATAGAATATTTTTGTTTCATGGATGGTAGTGCAGAGGGATAGTGATGTTAGTGTATGTGGCTGGGGAACTGGAGGGGGATGGTTTCAACGAAGGGGGAAGTCTGGATGTCTGGCATGTGCAGGTCACAGTAGGGTTTGCTCTCCTGTGAGAGTCTAGATGATGCGACAGGAGATGGAGCTCAGGAGGTAACATGAGCATGAGGAGTGGTCGTGAGTACAGATGAAGTTTCCCTTCCCTACTCTTGTTCAAATTCTTCTGTGTTCCATTCCTAACTGGTCACTGGCAGGTACAGAACCCCTGCTGGGCAGTACACAGCATTTCTTATTATTAGGGCACAGATTAGATGATCTTCCAGGGACCAAGTCATTGTCTCTTCTTTCTTAGCCCACTAAATTCTACTTTCCTTCTCATCCCAACTTTAGTTTCATTCTTAAGTGAATATTTGATTCCTATCCATCACTTCTCCCTCCATTCTGGATTGTAAGCTACAGAGGGACAAGGGTTAGGCATGCTTCTACTCAATGTGACTTTCCTCGTGACTAGACCCAGGCCTGGCACAGAATAGGTGTTCAATAAATATCTGTGGGGAGAAAAATTGACCAATATAAAGCTGGAAGCATTTGCCAGAATTTGCAAGCAAGGATTTGGAATATCCCCCAGCACAGTCAAGAGCGAACTGTGTATAATTTCCCACAAACAGAAGATCAATTTTTGCTGTGACAGCATAAGTCCATCTTGGTGGGGGAAAATGGAGTCACATGTTTGCCCCTGGTGTTAGGCTGTAAATTTTTGGCAGATGTAATTCACCATTTTGGCTGTCAAGCATTTGTGTGTGTGTACATGTGTGTGTTTGTGTGTGTGACTGCGTGTGTGTGTGATTTCTCCTCTGACGGTCTCCTTCTGTTTCCATGGAAAATTGCCAAAGGGATGTGGGAGAGAAGAGAATCAAAGAGTTAGACATTCAATTTTTATTAGAAGCAATCAACGGACTTTCTTTAACAGCAGAAAAAGACTTTAGAAACAGTCACAATGATAGTAGCACTGGAAATAGTGATAATAGTGATCGAAATGATATAATCATCATTTAATCTTGTCAAGAACAATTGAAGTCACAGGGGATTTATTGAATACCTGCTGTGTGCCAGGCCCAGCACTAGGCATTTCTTTCTAAATTTTTTTACAAAATTCTTCCATTGAATGTTAGTGACTAATTTGTGATATAGGAAGTATTATCTCTATTTTATGGATGAAATAACTGAGCTGAGAAAAAGCAAAACATAATCAAGAGTAACTTACTCAAAAATGGAAGAGATGCAATTTAAACTCAAGACAATATGACACATTGCATCATGTTTTCTCTTTCAAAAAATATGAGGGTGGATCGTTTTTCATTGTCTTAGGATGAAGAGCTTCTGGGGAGGATGATTTGATTTCCCTGTTTACTTCATTTCCCAATGATACTTCTATTTTATTTGGTTGAGCTGCACAGTAAGGACTAAAATCCTGGTTCCACAATTGGAAGGAATATTGTGAAGATATTAAATCAGATATATTGAATTACAGGGTTTACATCTGATTAACCAAATACAAAAGTACAGCTCATCTGCTTATGTGGTAAGCACATAGGAGTTGAGGAGTCTAAAAGACCTGAATTCAAAACTCCTCTATACCATTTAATAGCTATAGTTTTTGGAGTTTCCCCTTTCAGGTTGTCTGTTTCTTTCCCATGAAGGGGGTTAATAACATGTAGCTCACAATATCTTTGTGAGGACCCAGAAAACAAATGCGTGTAGAATCCCTCATCTGCAGACAGGCAGTACCTCAAAGCGTCTCCCTTTTTTCTCTGAATTCTGTCTCCAACCTTCCCTAATATCTCCCAAAGGCTGTTCTTACAATCTGCAAACTTCATGGTTTTCTTTAAATTTTTGTCCAAATGTGCACTACATCGCTCCTTTAGCCTTTCTTCCTATAAATCAGTCCTGCCAGCCCATTTTCCTTCACAGAATGATTGCATGTATTTCTTTTCCTGTTGGAGGCAAATCAGGATATAAAACTTTGACACACGCATAGGAATTGTGGGAGAAGAAAGACATGGGATCCCAGGAAGAAGCAAGGAGGTGAGCTGCTCCTTAGTGTGGGGAGGGGAGTTGAATAAGGGCTCCCCATGACTCCTGGTGCTCATTCCTTATATTCCTAGTACCAGGAAAAATTCCAGCAGACCAGTTTCTGGATGAGCACTGGATCTCATAATGCAGAGGAAGGCACCTCATTGTTCATGTCCCTCCTGACGCACTGCCTTCAAGTACTGGGGTGTTTTTCTCCTTACACTTTGTCAAATGTGGTTTTAATCAGCTGTGACTACAGAAAACCCAAAAGTTTAAGACATTTTATTTTTTTCCTGGTTTCCATTTGTGAATAGCTTTGCAACAACCTACTCGAGACTGGTTTGAAACTACAAGGTGTAAAGCAGCGAATAGAAAACAAGCGTACGGTAGGTTATGCGCTGACCAGGTACACTCGTTCTCCAACAGGCAATGCATCTGTTGATTCCAAGTGAGATGGACTGCACCTGCCTGGCTGCCCCCCGACCGAAGCCCCAGGCTTTAGCTCACTGTGCCCACCTAGGCCCCAAGGTGCTGCTTGAGTGAGCATCTGAATATGCAGCTATCTGCTCGCCCTAAATCAACTCCTTCAGTGTTTTCTATTTCTTTGAATAATTTCAAGCTTTACTGCCCTATTCAGAAGTCTCCCGAATACACCGAATACTTCATTCTTTATGCCATGGCCACACCTTTTTTGTTTCGTCCAAATGGTGAAGACCTTCTTGTGCTTCAAAACCTCACTCAGAATTGTCCCTGCCTGGAATCATTTTCTAGTCCCCATGATTTGATTATTTGCTTTTCATCGGGATATTAACAGCCTCTCAAATTTGTTTGTGACACAACACACAGACTACTGCATTGCAATCGTTTATGCATTTGTCTGTCCTATTAGACTGTGAGACACCTGAGAGTGGAAATACCATTTTATTTATTTCTTTGTCCTCATAAGAGGCTTGACTCCTGTGTAAGAACTCCACATTATGAGCCAAGCATGGTGACGCATGCCTGTAATCCGAACAATTGGGAGGCTGAGGCATAAGGATTGGTGTGAGTTCGAGACCAGCCTGGGCTACAAAGTGAGTTCAAGGCCAGCCTGAACTGCATACAAAGACCCTGTCTCAAAAAGAAAAAAAAAAAAAAGAGGCTCTACATTACATAGCAACAAAAGCAGCTCTATAGAATGGACTGATCCATTGGTTGCGGTTTACTGTCCAGGTGATGGGAAATCTACTTAACATACTAAATGTCAGTTTGCTCATCTGTAAAATAGGAATAATAGTAAGAGCTACCAGAATATTTGGCAAAGTCCTCGGCACACGATGAACTCTAGTATGCTTACTATAAATATTCATTTTGGCTCTCTGAAAACTTCATCAATGAGTGGCTGAGATGAACCACGATGGCAAAAGGTTCTAACAAAATGAATCATGCCAGAACTTTGCCTTAAACACCGTTGACCCAAGAATAGCTCTGAGGCTTTGAGTTGTTCATTAAAACTTTATTAAAATTATTTTAACCTTTGGTGGTTGCCAGAGCCAGACATGCTGGGTACCTGAGGTTTGCCATGATGAGCTATGTCTTCCCACACAACCCCACCTCTGGCAGAGCCATGGAGGGGTCTGGGCTGGTGGCCAAGGGAACATACTCCTCACTCAGACATGTATACTGACGTGTCTTCTGGAAACTGGAAGAAAGCCTCAGCTGTTTGGCTCTTTTGATGACACTGAGTCTCACAGCTTAAAAATATCTTCACACACCCACCTGACACCAAAAACCTGGGATGAACTTAAGGAAGGGCCAGCCTGACCTGGTGTTGCCCTACAGGGAGGATGTCTTTGACATTAGTGTTTTTCTCATGTAGGCAGGGGTGTCTCTAGCGATCCTACACTCCAACAAAGAGCTTTTGCAAGTGTTCCTTCTCAAACTAGGAACTCATTACAACTGATGCTCTATCCTGCATGGAGAGTAGAGGTCTCCTGGACCCACAGTGATGTTTCCCTTTGCTTGAAGAATATAGAGTTATACCAAGGGGATTCTCTAAGGGGATCAAATGCTATACTTTTATAGTAGATTACTCCATGCCTGCCTCCAAGCATTTTCTTTTCTACTTCCCCACCCACAGTTCTGGTTGTCCACTTGTCACTCATTGTGGGACACAAAGTCAGCTACCCAGGCCCACTAGGATGGCATTTCATTAAGGTTTCTGGACTTTCAGAAATTGGGGACCCAAGGCAATAAAATGCGCACTGGCTTCTGATGTTCATTGTGTGTATGCCAAAGTCTTTGTTCCCCCACATGTCCAGATCGGTACTTGGGCTTGGAATTAATCTCCAAGTGAACATTCATGAGTTGGTGTGGAGGCACAGACTCCATTATAAGATCTAAGATCTCTGTAGAAGTAGTAGAAAGAGACAGTGCAGTGACATAAATTAGGATGGATTCCTAGCTCATGACCATCGTGCCAATGTCTATGTCTGTGCTGTTCTTCTCTATTTTCAAGCAGCCATTTAACCATTCCTCCCTGTACCCACTGCCACTTCTCTTCCCTCATAGTAGTTATTCAACAGGACATGTCACTGGTCACAGTGATTCTTCCAAAGCAAGGTACCCCAGAGAAACTGGAGCAAAGTAAGTATCTCCCACAGCAGCGAGGGACTGGCTTAGACAGTGAATACTGGCAGATGCTCTATCAATCAGGCCTCTTGATTGCAATATAGCTGAAACTACTGAGAGGGGAGAAAATTTTCACTCTTCTTTTCTTCAGTACAAAACTGGGAAGATGTGTCCTGGAAGTTGCTGGTGGATCCATAGAGAAACCTTTCTTCCATTCTTCTCAATTTACCTCCTGTCTTCAGGTATAGTAGGTGAAAACAAAGACCTCTCTCTTTTTGCAGAAGGTAATTTAAGTTAGTTTTCTACCCCTGGCAACAGAATGTCCTCATTAATCCTATAAGGGGACAGGATTAAGAATTAAATCATGAGAGACTGTGGTAAGACAGTGAGTTTTATAGGAACAAAGATAGGGGGATAGATAAGTGAAACTAACAAGGGCAACATATTTAGAAATCTTGCAGAAATCTAAGAATTGGATCAGAAAGTGGAAGGTGTCAAAATGCCTCAAATAACCAGCTAAGTGGGCAAAGCCCATCCCTCTGTTTGACCACTGCTCAGCATGGACAATGTCCTCTCGTCCTCAGTAACTGAATGCTGCTGGGGTTTGCCATACTGCTCCAAGCTTCTGTCTGTTTGTCTGTGTGGTCTCAATTCTTTGAGTCATCTCTATTGGGAAATTCTATCAGATTCCATCCACCTTTTCTCTGTTCCTAAACAGGAGCATGTTAATGTTCTGTTGCTGCATTTATCTCTTCCCTGCATATCTTCTCCCCTAGATCCCAAGCTCCTTGTGGCCAGAGATAGACATGCATTTGTCTGAATGTGCTGCGAATTCAGCAGAGGACTATGGATGGCAAAAGAACTTGAGCTGGTTCTCAAGCCCCTTTGCCAGGTTAAAATCAGATCATAGGTGTTGGTTCCTGTAGAGCTTGATCCCGCGCAGCCTTCTGACCTCATTCTTGCTGCAAAACAGTCATCATCTTGATGAAGACCTGGAAAGTGGAGGAAAAACATTGAAAGAAAAAGTAACACTAGATGCCTTAAAATTGTTTCAGTTTTCTATGAAAATCTGAAAGTTTCTTTATTTTGAACTTTTCATGCATATTCTTTCAATTTGTTTTGCTCACCTGAGGTTGTAGAAATACTTTTATGTTGAGCTAAAGGGGTCTTTAAAGTATTGAATTCAATGATTTCAGCTTATGAGAAGAGAAATCCAGTGGTGCATTCCAAGAGGTTTTCCCTTCAAAATCCAGCCCCTCATGATCTCAGCAGGATTGCTTCTCATCACGGTGATCCTCCTTGTGCTCTGATAACTAGATTCCTTGTAGTTCACCCAGATTCTTACCACTAAAACTTTGTCATGCTGTTCCTCAGTTTGAATAGTGACTGCTCTCATTTTTATGGTTCCTTAAAACAGTTATTCTCTCACTGATCAAAAGTCTAAAGATCCAAAATCAAGGTGTGAGCAGGATTGGTTCTTTCTTATAAGACTGTGGGAAAAGATGTTCCCTACCTCTGGTGGCCATCCCCAGAAATACTTCCATCAGGGGGCCACTCCTCAGTCCAATACACTAACTCCTTATTACCCTTTCCTCTCTGTATCATTCCAATTTTAGTATATGTGCTGATGAAGCGAGCACTGATTACTCTCTCCTACTTACTTTGTCTCTTTGGACATGAATCCTTATTGGAATGTTTAGATCACCCTAAATCTGTATCAGAGTTTCTCCTTTCTTCTAAGGTGCAAACCCCTGTGTTATTCATCTCTATGGATTGCCTGCTTCCTCCGCTAGTTTGGATACTCCCTGAGAATTATTCCTTTATCTTTGTATGCATCCTCCTGTTCCTTAATTAGGATAGCAACTTGCATAAAATGGGAGCTAAATTAGGGTTTTTAAAATAAGGGAAGATTTGTCTTTGTTCTCAGTGGGAATCTTCCCAGGACAAGTCAATGGTAGCCCTGGGAAACATGGATAATAATGCTTTCAGAAAGCTGGACAGATGATTAGACATTAGCATGTGTGTCAGAGATACACTAGGACAAAACTCAGGCTCTTCATGTCAGTGCCACCTGTTATGGGCTGAATTGTGTCCTCTCTTCCAAATTCACATATGGAATTCCTAAACCTTCTGTATCATAGAATGTTACTATATTTGGAGATAGGGTCCTTAAGGAGGTGAGTAAGTTAAATCAAGTCATTAGGGTTGCTCCAAATCCAGTGTACTTGAAGTTCCTGGAATAAGGGAAATTTAGGCACAGATAACTGATTACAGAGGGAGGATCATGTGAAAACACAGACAAACTGACCATCTACAAATGAAAGTGAGAGGCCTCAGAAGAATTCAACCCCACCAACACTTTATTCCGAGATTTCTTGCCTTGAAAAACATGAGAAAACACATTTCTCATTGAAGTCACCCTGTGTGGTCCTTTCTTGAGGCAACCCTAGGAAACTAACATACCAACTAAGAGGATACCCATTAACTAAGAGGATGTACTAAAAAAGAGGACACAGGATTTGGAGTTACGGTAGTTCTTTTATGAACTGGGTAAGAAACTTAACTTCTTTGAGTCTTTTTGGGAGAATGGAAACTTGAGCTTCCTCCTTCAGACCTTCTTTGGATGATGGATATTCAAGTCTGCTTATGTATGTTCCTATTTATTCTATAGTCACACACAAGGCACTGACTGTGGCCATGACTGTCTGGGACATTGAAGACACAGCAATAAATATGATAGACAGGGACACCACTCCCACGGCCATCAGATTTTAATGCAGGGAAACAAACACAGTAAGAAGATAAACCAGAAACATCAAGTAGTGAAAATTGTGACAATGAAAATCAAAGCAGTGATAAGATAGAGCATGCTTCTTGAGGCTGGTGACTGACTTAACTCGCTGTTGAAAATTCATGTCCTCATTAACAGCAATTAACTCTACCCACAAGCCAAACAGACTGTTTTTCTTTGAACAAAGTGGAGAGCTCAGTTCTGTACTAATCATACTATCTCACTGCTGTGTACAAATTTCACAGCTTATCTTAAACAGAGTAGTTTGACAGACACCATCTTATTAAGTGTTATAGACGGAACTGAAAAGTGTGAGTCAGATCACAGCTTCTGATTTTTAGATGTTCCTGTAGAGGTACAGACTTCAACTGTCACAGCCTACATTGATGAACCATCAAGGAAAAGGTTGGGATCAAACTCAGGAAGGTTCATTTTTTCCTATTATTACTGTTTTTATTATTATGATAATGTAGCATGACTTCCCCCTCACCACTCTTAAGTAAGGGGAAAAAAGTATTTTGGGGAATCACCCATACAGTTCCTTGCTTGCTATGGATGCATCTGTTTGGAGGTGTTGTCAGGATGACAATTCCATTCAAGGAACAGCAAGTTCTCTGAAGCTACACTAGAACCAGCCACTTAGTAATAAGGAGCAGAGAAAGGACTGAAGCACTATCTGTTTAATCCTATGTTGATGGCTGTGATTAGGTCACAGGCTATCTGTCTATAATGCAGTACTTGAGACCAGGTTTAAATTCTTTCTATAAGACCTAGATCTTTATAATATAACTTTTGCTCATCATAGTAATTGTAAAATGCTCTAAGTAGGGCTCTAAGGTCATGTTTTAGAGACTTTTGTATTTATGTTTTTCAGAGCCTTTATCACCTATGATATCAGGACCTATCGGTTGTCATCTCCTTAAAGGGAGACCCAGCCCACCTTAATATCAATAGTCTCATTTCAGCACATAGTGGATATGCAACACTTTAAAAATGTTAGCTTGTGTGGTTTGGTGAAATCCAACCACACACTGAATTGTGTTGCCAAAAGAATCCTTGAAAATTTTTCAGTTTCTTCTCCAAAGAGGTGTAGCTAAATATGTAAAGCTGTCCCTCTAAAATGCTTTAATTTACATTCTTACAAATATATAGTGCTAGAAGACATTGTATCAGGTGACAGAAACAAGGGACAGGAAGGAACACAAAATTGATCATTTTGTTCTTACTAAGAATTTGTGTAAAATAGTTTAAAATTCAAGGCACCTTAAGCATTTTACAATAAAAATTAATGAAAACAAATTTACCTCTCAAATATAAATTTATAACAGCAAAGTGTAAGAGTAATAAAAAGCCTCTCTTTAAAATAATCACCGCTTGATAAAACTAAAGGAAGGCTTATATGTGTAGCTAATTCAGGAAGGGAATAATTACATCTGAAGATGTAGATGAATTTCTTATTTTAATCCAGTAAGTGACCTTAATAATAAAGTTTTCAGAGGAATTAGAGGAAAGGAAGAAAGGGAAAGGGAAAAAAAATACAAATTAGTTATACTACTAGTTTCTCTTAGTTTATTAAAAAGAAAGGTTTAAAACTCCATTTTATAAAAATACCACATCTTTTTTTATCCATTCCTCTGTTGATGGGCATGGTATTTGGGCTGTTTCTGAGATCTAGCTATTAGAAATTGTACTGCTATTAATATGGTTGCATATATATCACTGTGGTATGATGTTATCAATTTTTCTGGGAAGATACCCAGAAGGGAAACAGCTGAGTCAAACTGAACCTCAAATCCTAGTTTTTTTAGGAATCTCCACACTGATTTTCACAGTAGTTGTATCAGTCTACACTCCCACCAACAGTGCAGAAGTGTTCCTTTTTCCCCACAGCTTGGCCAGCGTCTCTTATTGGTTGATTTCTTGATGATAACCACTCTTTCTAGCACGAGGTGGAATCTCAGTGTTGCTCTAACTTGCGTTTTTCAAATGATCAATGATGTTGAACATTTTTTCATATATTTATTGCCATTTGTATTTCTTCATCTGAGAAGTGTGTATTCACCACAGGTGCCCATTTTTGGGTTGGTTCTTTGAATTTGGTGAGCCTGATTTTTAAAAATTATTTATATGTTCTAGGTAGAAATTCTTTGTCTGAGTTGGCCAAGAAAGATAAACCTGAAGCTTTTATAGGTGAATAGATGCAATTAGAGATCATACGCATAAGTGAAATAAATCAGACCCATATGTAAACATCATATTGTCTCCCTAGTGTAAAAAACTGAAAGAGTAAATAAAATCCAAAAGGTCTAATAGATATTGTGAAAGGGAAAGAAATTGCTCAAAAGGAAACAATGACTGGGATGGGGGAAAGAAAAAAGAAGGAAAGGGAAAAATATATACATATATATACACAGATAGTTAAGATAATTGTACTACTAATATACAGTGGTTTGTTGAAAGAAACAGTTAATGCTTAATTGTTTGATCAACTTTGCATGCTTATGTCTGGTAATCACAACAACCGCTTTGAAGATAATAATATATAATATAACAACGATTGACTTCCTATAATCCTGTTTTGAAATTCTGCGTCTTTAAAATGTTTTTAAAATTTTTATTCTCTTTAAAGGAATAAATAAATAGAAAAGTTTGTGCTAATATCATTTATAGAATACTTGTGCCCATATCTCATACTCTGAGTAACTACTTGGAACATAACAATACACAATGTATTAGCTATTGTTATTCTCCCATTATTTTGTTATCAAATTTTGTTTTATTTTTCCATAAAAAAGGTGAACATAATAAAGTTTTCAATGGTATTTAAACTATTCTTAAAAGCACGGTTTTTAAAATGATTTGATAAAATCTGTGAAATGGCATCTTGTTCACAAGCTTTACTTCAGATATGCTAGAGAAACAGGTAAAGCTAGCAAAATAACAGTAAAGCAATTGCATCTGAAAGCCTGATATTGTTATCCACTGGATTTTAACACTTAATCATTTTGTGCAAGCCAGTTTAGTGCTGAATTTGATTGATAGATTTTCTCTTTTGTCCACTGTAGGTCTGTTTACATTAGCTAACTGTGCTGAAGTCTCCAACAGAACCACCTGGCTATCTTGTCAGGATTTCATGGGGGCGGAGAATTTGGGGTTAAGAGTGCTGACTTTTTTTGTTTAGTGAAAATGCTAGAGTCACCATTCCTGGTGGGCAATTGATCCCCCTATCACCAGCAACTCTTCCCCTGCAAATTTTCACTTTTCCTTGTCCACTGGTTCAGTCCTCTTGCTGCAGTATACATCTCCTAAAAATACCTGATATCCTGGGGTGAGGTCTGAAAATTCAGTTTATCTCCAAAGCTTGGAGATAAATGTTGGTCACTAGTCTTGACTGAAGTAATGGACCTACAGAGGATAAATTATTTTCTGGGAAAAACAACAAAACTTCCCAGTGTGTCTTTAATCTCCATATCACAGAATGGTGAGTGTCTCCTCACAAATGTCTCTTCTTTCTTTTCTTCTTCATTCTTCCTTGTTTCCTACTCAATATGCCTTAGCAAGTCCTTTCTAAATCTGCCTTCTCTGTCCTGTGGTTTGACTTATGCTCTTTCCTGTATAAAGATTTCAGGAGGCACAATCTCCTCTTTGCTTTAAGTGCTTTTCTTGCAAAGATCATACTTGCTCCACTTTCTTGCCCTACTCCATCTGAAATTCTGGTTTAATAACATTACCTGCCACATTACCTATAAATCCCTTCTTCAATACACCCTATAAATAGGGTGACAATATAACTTATCATCCAAACTGGGACACTCTCACCAGTGAAAGAGGAGCTATTATTAATTAAATCAGTGCAACAGAGAAGCTGAACTGTCTGCAAAGCTGGAACGGATGGTTGCCTTCCCTATGTATGAGACCTTGCATCCTTGCTGTGGACAAACTGACAATGGCACTTTGAGTTCATACCTGAAAATTACCTTGTGCAGTAGATATGCCCTTTTTATGAGTGGAGAAATAGGTGGAGAAGTTGAGAAAGGGAGGGAGAAAAGAATAAGGGTAGGACTGAGAAGAGGCCAGGGCAGGGAATGACCGAGACAATTCAGCTATCGAGCAGGAACTGAACTGGGGTCTATTCTGTAAATCTCACATCTTTGCCTCTGTCTCCCATATGCCTGGACTCATAGCCCTTTCTTGACAGACAATATTTTGTCATAACAATTATAACTATTATCCTAATAGTAAATTCAATGTACTTTTTTAATCCTGGGAAAAATCCCTCATATCTCATGTGTGAGAGTTCTTTGGGAGACAGATAATCCATCTTGGATCATTTCAAAAAGTAGCTGTTGCATTTAAATACATAGGACATATTGGAAGGGCGATGGGATTTGTTCAATTTTTAAAAATTTTCTGGATTGCACAGGTGGTCTTACACGCACCAGAGACCTGTTGCTCTCAGTTAAAGCATAAGGGAATAAATTAAATGTGCAAACAACACTTTGCTAATAACAGGCTGGTTTTCACTTCAGCTATCCCTTCAGACACCTCCAGGATAAGAAGGGGCATCCTCACTGTTATCACCCTCATTTTCCTTATCGTTCTCCCCTTCATCTTTCCCCCAGGCTTTTTTATAATAGAATTCATGCATATTGCCACACACATGGGGCTATTCTAGTATATAGGCTCATTTTTTATTTTATTGTTTAAGAAGAAACATTTAACAATTTTCCTTTTTTAATTTTCATCTTTTGGTGCTATAGTTTTCCACTAGCAGATTTATTGTATGGTGTGCAAAAATAGGAAACATAGATATATTTGCAACTTTCATTACAGGCTAAATTGATCTTTTAATTTTAGTATTGCTTTATATTTGAATAAAATTTGTCTCAGAGCTTATGAAAGACCTAATTGTTTCTGTTTAATTGTATCTGGAAATTCCCTTAAAAAGGGCAGAAAAAAGGAAAATAAAGCTTAAATGATGAATAAGGAGACCAAGTTCTAGTCTGGACTTCAGTGCTAATATATCCTGATACCATTTCTTCCTGGAAAGTTTTTATCTTTGTTTGGGAAAAAGGAAGAATGGTATTTTATTAATGCATTTCAAATGTATTCCAAAGAGCTCTACTTTTGAACACAGGAGAGGTGCAGGTGCTGAAGGAACCTACTCTTACCCTTTCACTCACTAATAGCAGCTTGTTTCTATTATAAATATGAGGATTCTATGTTAAATGTGTGTGTGTGTGTGTGTGTGTGTGTGTGTGTGTGTGTGTGTTGGGAGGGATCCATAGGGAATGTAGAGAAGAGAAATGTCACTGCTAAAGAAAAATAAAAAGGAAACTTTCTGTCCTATATAATTTCTAAAGTGCTGTCAGTTAGGTCACTTTATTTAATTTCATAAATATTCTGGATACATTCTCAGCACCTTTATAAATTGATACAATATCTCATCTGATATATCTGAAAGCATCAAGAAAATGAAGATGAAGTTTCAGGATTATAAGTACATTTTAAGACTCTTGATAAATAAAATGATCTGGCAAAATAGTAGTGAGTTTAGAATGTGAATCAAACTCCTCAATTTCTGTCTCACTGAATGAAAGAATTACAATATATGTGAGAGAAATCTGATTGGCTCAGCACAAGGTATTCAGCAGAGAAGCTCTCAGCAAAAAGCAGGGATAGTGTTTCTCAGTGGGCATAGCAGTATTGGGAGCTGGGTGGGCAGTTCGTAGAGAAAGGCACTGGTTAGCAGAGAACTCAGTGAATGTCCACTGCGGGGCTATTAATGGGTTCTATCTGGATGTCCCCCCAAAGCCTCATGCAGTCATAAGCGAGGCTTTTCAGAGGACCTTGGGTCTAATGTGTGTGATATTGGGGTTAAGGATGTGATGCTGGATTAAGGAAGGCCCATCCTGGGTGTGGGTAGCACCACCCAAAAGAGAGGTAGCCTGGAGGAGATGAAAGGGAGGGGCAGGCGGTTGCTTCTGCTGTTTCACTGCTTGTTGCTAGCTACTTCCCGGGCTCCTGCCTGCTTGACAAGGACTATTTCTCCTCTGCAATGTCCCTCTGCCAGGCCACCCTGTCTTGGAGCAAGATGACTATGGACTGAAACCTTTTCAAACTGTGAGCTACACTGAAACCTTCATCGTTTAACTTTGAGTGTTGAATATTTTATCTTATCAAGAAAAGCGAGACAAGGACAAAGACCTTATCTTAGTCACGCTTAGAGTCCCGGGACTTTCACAGTGACTAACAATATAAAGTCACTTAATTAACATGTATTGACTGAAAGAATGGTTATGAAGACTAATCTGAGAGAGCCCTTTAATTTTCAGGGAGTGATGCAAAATTATCTGAGAATGACAATACTTTCAGAATATATTTCCAATCACATACAAAGCCTTAAAGGTTCATGTCCAACAGAAGTTCTGTTTCAGATGATCTCAGGAAGCAGATTCTAAAATGAAGATGAGAACACTGGAATGTATTAAACAAGTTTTGGTATCAACACCAGTTGGAGAAAGGAAGGAATCAGGTTTGAGCTGAGCAAGAATTTAAGCAATGATGCAGCCAAGATGAAGCATTGCAGACTCCACAGGGCGCTGTGGCCCTGCAGAGTTGTCCAAGGCTGCATGTGGTAGGTGGGCATTTGTAAACTTGCATATAGATGCTTCGCTGGATGCAGCCTGCTCCAGAGAAAGTTACTTCTTGGATTACCAGGGGAAATTCTAGCAGACCATTTCAGCAGGCCCTGAAAATGTCTGAGAACAAGTCATTTAGTTCTGAAAGGAGATCTGGACAGCACAGCTAACCCCACCCCCTTTACAGGTTTTAACTAGGGTCACACTACCTCTTCCTCAGAATCCTTGTGTAGTAAGAGAGCGTCTTGAGACTTGAATATAATCTGTGCTGTATGAGGAGCTGCTTTGAGTTTTGATGGCAAGTATTAAAGGTACTAGAGAAGCTAAAGATATTCAGGGCTCTGTATCCTTATCTTCTTTTGCAAGATGAGAAGAAGAGGGCGATTCTGAGCCTGAGTAAGGAATAATAAAACAAAAAGCATGGAGTATACAGCTAAGTAAAATCTACATTACAGCACATTAGTTTAATAGGACTCCTGTACTGTAAAATAGGTAGTTTAAACATCAGAAGTGCGTTCTTTCACAGTCCTTGAACCCAGAAATTCAAAATGGTGTCAGCAGAGTTGGTTCTGTCTGAAGGTTCTGAGGGTTAATTCATTTCATGTTTCTCTTTAGCATGTGGAGGCTACTTGCAATTCTTGGCATTCTCTGGCTTTCAGATACATTGCTCTAATCTTTTCTTCTGTCTTTATATGACCTTCTGTAATGGCTTGTATCTAGATGTCTCCCAAAGCCTCATACAGTCATAGGTGGGGCTTTTTGGAGGTGGTTGAATGTATGGTGTGTGATACTGGGATTGAGGATGTGATGCTCGGATTAAGAGTGTGATGCTGGAATTTAGGGTGCCCCATCCTCAGAGTAGGTGGCAGCACCCAAAGGACAGGTGGCCTATATCGGGATAAAAGAGGCAGGCTGCTTCAACTCCCTGTTTCTGCCCATTGATTTGTCTGTTGCTGCCTGCTGCCTTCCCTGTGATGGCCCTCTACCGTGGCACCTTGACTTGGAGCCAGGCAATTATTTTCAGATACCTCTACAAATTGTGAGCTGAAATAAACCCTTCTCTTTTAACTTTGGGTGTTGAGTATTTTGTCACAGCAATGAGAAAAGTAACTAAGACACTTTCTCTTCCCTGTGCATCTATTTCTTCTGCTTTTTTGTTTCTTATAAGTGCATTGGTCATCAGACATAAGACCTACTTTAATAACCTAATTTTAACTTCATTATATGTATAATCATTTTTTATAAGGTCACATCCTGATGTACCAAAGGTACTCACTGTATTTTTATGGAGGGACACTATTCAAACCATAAGTCAAGGTTTCACGCTATTGATTCCTTTGAAGCTTCCCTGAGATTTCTCTACAATTTGGATGTCACAGCATTTCCATCCAATTCCATTGCAAGAGTGTCAGCCCAGGCTTTAATTAGCCTTTTGTGCACTGTAATAATCACATCACATAAGGCTTCCTGTCACTTATCTCTTCTTATTCCTATATCTCTGTTATGTACTCCTTGCAAAATGCATTACTGTGCCCACAAGCCTGTACTTTACCCAGAATACAGGGCCTCCATGGTCCATTCTGAACCTATGCTTTCAGCTGATTTCATATTATAACCCTCTGCCCTCTTCCTTATATGCTGGATTCTCTCAAGATATTATTTTTAAAGCAGCTTTATTGCGGTATAATTACTGTACCAAGAACTCTCTATATATAATATATAAATTGGTGCATTTTAGGTAAAGGCAAATGCCGATAATAGTATCAACACAAAGTAATAGACAAACAACACCTCTCACCGATTCCTTATGTCCCTTATTTGTTTGCTCTCTCTCCTTTTTTGGATAAGAACACTGAACATGAAATTTATTGCCTAGAAAATGTGAAGCCCACAATTTTGTATTGTTAACTAATAGGGACACTGTTGTGCAGAAAATCTCTAGAATTCACTCACATAGCATAAGCGAAATTTTATATATTTGTATATGGAAAGGACTTTCCATTTTTCTAATTTTCATTTCTGCTCTCACACTTGCAATCACATTATTTCATAAGTCATTTGTAATGCACAATCCTCACCATCTTTGCATTTTTAAATCAAGTTCCTCCTTTCAGGCTCATTCCCAGGGCCATTTTGTTTTATTATTTATTTATTTATTATTTTAAAGAAAAGAAAAGTAAACAATAAACACAGTGGTGTAAAATGTCAAAAGAACACTGTGGGAGAGTCACAACAGTTAGTACATTGAGAATTGTTTTAGCCATCTCAATTTTTCATAGCTGATAGCATACTATCTTCCTCTATTTCTTTACACGTGTAGGTTGCTGAACTTTTCCCTTAGTCTTGCATGAGATTTACTGGTGTATAGATTGTCTTCATCAGGCTACTCTAAGAGTATGTCAAAAACAAATGATAAGCCAGGTGTGGTAATGCATGCTTGTAACCCCAAGCATTCAGGAGGCTGAGGAGGGAGGATTGCTGTGGGTTAGAAGCCAGCCTGGTCTACATAGTGATTTGAACACCAGCTTGAACTATGTAGTGAGACCTGTCTCAAAATGAAAATATGAAGAAACAAAAACCCATGGAACAAACAAACAAGCGAAAAACAAATGATAATCTGCTTGGTCCTATATGTCCTAGCAATCCTAGTATTCAATATTTATTTGTTTATTTATCAATATCATCAACAACAAATGTCAACAAAAGAAAATGTTTCACTTAAATGAATTTTATTGTGTCTTCAGATGATGAGAAACACAGGTGTAAGATACCCTTTATGGAACATTGTTTTATTCTGTCAAAGAAGACTTAATTTCTTCTTTTCCCCGCTTTGGAAGCAGTAATGGAATTCAGGACCTCATGCTTGGCAGGCAAGCACCATGCCACTGAGCTATAACCCTGGCCCCAAGAAGACCTAATTCCTTCCCCTGCCTTTATTTTCTTTAGGAAAACTACGGATTTTAGGTTATTACCTCTCTAATGAATGGGAGTGGTCACGAAGGGAGAGAAAAAGATTTGTAATTATGTTCCCTAAGCAATCCACAGCTATTCCCAAATGTATGATCAAACTGAGCTTTTCAAAGAGAACTGTATGACACGTACCATTAAAACTATTAAAAGGTAAACACTGAGAAGTTATGAAACGATTCCCTGCCAAACGGAGGGCTCTGATGAGATATACGTCAAGAAAATGTTTTTGAACCTGTCATTGTGTGGGGCAGTGCCAGTTGAAAAATTATGTATGTCACGTTGAAAAGTCACGACATCCTTCACCTGATAAAGATTTTTATCCAATATCACGTAAAATTTTTTCAAACTTTTGATAAACATAAAATGACCAAAAAAAAAGAAAAGAAAACATTCAAACCCCAGTGTTTTGGATAAACATGATGTCATAATAGAAATACCCTTCCTCAATCAGAAATAGTTTTAATCATCTTTCATGTCAATGTATCTGTCCATCTGTGTCACCATATGTCATAATTTTGTGACTATCACACTATTCCCTTTTGGGAATTTCCATTTTTACTTATTTATTTATTTCAGTATGCCATAATGTGAACCTGAGTACTTTCCTTTTTCTCCTATTTCCATCTTTTACTTCATATAAAATATTCTTAAAATGAAGAATGCTTTTGTTGAAATACTTACTATATATAAGTAACATCCAATTTCACAAGCATTATTTTATTAAGTGATTTTCAAGCAACTACTTTAGGTAAGGAATTGTTCACATTGCTGGCCATAGTACATTGAAAATACGTGTACAGTTCTTATCTTTAAAAAAAATAACATTCTAGAAGGATGAAAAACTTATAAAAGTTAATAAAATTATTTCAAAGCTTTGTTTTCTCTTTCTCTGCGGGTATGTTCAGGGAACACATGTAACTAAATATAGTTATATATGCTTATACATAGTTATATATCAAAGCAAAAACACTTCCTGGGCTGCTAAATATAAAATTTATCATGATATTGTAGCATTCATGTTTTCAAAATGGATAAAGATGAAGGTTTTTCTTCTTTTACCCTGAAGAATAAGGTTCAATGAACCATTTACAAGATTGCAAAATCTTGTTTTATTTATCCCAAAGCTTCCTATATAACCTATCCTGTTAGTAATGCTGTAAAACATCATGACAGCTGAATAATCATAGCAATAACATTTACTGTATTTTATTTCACATACCGAAATCATTTGATTATACATCTTGAGGGAGTGCTAGATTTAATAAGAGAGATGGCAGATTGTAGCTATGAACCACATATGAAAACTGAAATATCATGGAAGGGTAAAGCCTTATCGGTAATTTTATAAAGAAGAGAACATTACAGAGTTCAAGGGATTACTGTTTAATATGCACCTAAGACGTATCAATCAGTGCTGAAAATTTTCACATAATTTATCTGTTTACAAGTTAGCCCTGTAATCTAGGGTTTACTTCCAACATGTAAATGAAGAACAAAGGGAATGCAAATCAAAGTGGCTACATTTTGCTATTTAGTTCTTGACTAACGCAGGGTTTAAACACATACAGTTTGCTTCCAAGCACAGTATTCTTAGTTTCCTCAAACTTGGAGAGTGGTCCTCAGCATAAAACATGCTACAGCACAGACTAGAAGGGGAAAAGCATTCACTTTACTGCTTATGAAAGGGACTTGGTGTCCTTTGCTGGGGAATAAAATAGACAAACTTCAGATTTTTTATCTCAGCCCAAATCTATGGTTTGGATGTTGTTTGAACCCTGCCTCCGAAGGTTCAGGTTTGGACAGGACAGTCTTCAGAATGGGGCATTGACAGGTGATGTGGCTCTTTCAGAGCTGCGGTTTGTTGTGAGGTCCTTAGGTAATTGTGAATATTTAGGGTTACAGGTCTCAGAGAGTGAGCTTTCAGGGGACACTCTACTATAAAAGCCTCAGCCTGACTTCTGAGTGGCTCCACCCGACTTCCTGCTTTGAGATGTAGTGCTTGGCTCCCACAAACACCCCTGCAAAGATGTGATGCCATCTACAGTGAAGATTTTACCAGAAGACACTTCAATGGTGTTATAGATCTTGGACTTTGAAACTTCAGAAATATGAGCAAACAAAACGCTTTTCTTTGTGAGGAGCAATTTTCAAGTATTTTGTTGTAGTAACACAAAATTATTTCACCAAAGTTCTCTGTTCCAGTTATTGTGAGAAAAAAGGAAGGACACCCGTCATCAATGACCTTATGACCATTGTTTATGCTATGGTTATGGACCGATATTTCCACTTGCTACACTAGCACCATTTTGAGGTCTAAGAGCAACATTTACTCAGATTTGTGAAACCTTTGACTCCTCAGTGCTGTCTCTGTGTCTTTTGGTTTTGCTTAGGGAGTTGAACTCCATTATCTATCATATGTTTTTCGTTTATACCTTTCTTCTTTTTCTCCAGCTAAGCATCCAAGCAAGTTGTTTATGTCCCTCTTGGTCTTCTATACTGTAACCTTGGAGTGAAATGACCCTATGTTTTCCTTTACCTCAAGTGCCTGGCATAGTGCTTGACATAGGAGAGGGACTCAATAATTACTTAATTATGTCCAGAACACGTAGAAAATGGCAACACTGTTGCACCCGGAGAGTGTCCCAGGGAAAGGAGCAAAGCAGTATGTACATTTGGAAGAGATAATATTTTGGCTGTAAATAATTAATAGTAGTTCAGTTGATTTCTAGCAAAGGGTGATTTTGGCAGGCATTGAGGTCAAAGAGGCAGATAAGCCTGAATCTAATAAAAAAGAAACATTTGAAATTCAGGTGAGGACAACAGCAATTTCCTAGTGAAGAGTTTTAAGCTTTATAATGGCAGAATCAAATTAGTGCTTAAGCAATATATACAAAAAAGAGAAGGGGAGAAAGGGATGGGTGGAGGGGGACAGAGGGAAGGGAAAAGAGACAAAAAGGGAATTAAGATGTATTATGTACATATACCAACAAGGTATGTAAGCCACACACATGGACTAATAAACTACCACAAAAAATAAATATCACTCTGACCACTATGTGGAATAGAAGGGGTAGAATAACAAATACAGTGACAAGTTAAGGGGTCCTTACAAGTGAGATGAGCAGTTCTGAACCAGGTAGCATGGATTCAGTTGTGAGGAGAACTGAAGGGGTACACTTGCTAATATTCTAGGAAGGATAGGGCACAAGGTGAAGGCACAATGGTATATCAAGAATAACTTACTGGTTTATGGCTCAGAAGTTTGTGGATGGCCATACCATTTACTGGAATAGGAAATAGAGGTCAAATATGATAAACTCAGTTATACACATGCTGAATTAGAAATTCTTGTGGGAATCCACATTAGATCTGTCTAACAAACAGTAGAACATGCAATTATGGAACTTTAAAAGGACATGACAGTACACTGAATTTAATTTGGATTGAGAAGACTACAATTTCCTTGCTGCATACGTGGCTATCAGAGGAGTACAAGAAGTCATCTCTGGGTATACTGGACATCAGTGTTCATATGTTATATGGGAATTACCATCTACTTTCACTACTCTGAAAGGCTTAATAAGATAAAGCAGTTATTCATATTGAGTTCTTCACAACTAAATAAAATGTCACAGTTGAATACTCCAGACTAGAATCATATTAACTCACTGTAGTGGTGTAAGCTACCTTCAGGAGAAGTTATTTTTATGTATTAAATATAGTAAATTTGAGAGACAAAGTTGTCCAAGGCCAAATGACCATTTGGAAGAAGAAATAATAAATTCATAGTCAGGCTACAAGCATCCATGAATCAATCAAACTATAAAACATTACATATTAATTTAGTTATAATAAAAGTAAAGTTTTATATAGAGATTGATATAGATATATAATCAACCTTCTGAAAGAAAACTGAACAGAACAGAAAAAAGGTAGAGGAAGAAGATCTATTGATCAGGATAGTGGGGTTGTTGTTTTGCTTTAGAGAGATCAGCTATACCACTCAACCTACCTCAGTTGTTCTTAAAAAATAAATAATACACAACATAAAATCTGACTGGAGAAAGAAAGGGGACCTAAAACACTGAACCTGAAAACAAAATCTCTTATAAGTTCAATATGTCATACAAGAGCTAAGTACAGAAGGTAAATAAGGATAGGATGTTCATCAAAAAAGGGAGAGAAAAAGGTTAATCAAAATATGCCTCTCATATTAGCAAAAGAATGATGAGTCAGAGAGGTCTAAGAGGAATTTGTGTACAACTTCAATGTGGCACAACAATATCAAAGTTTTATGACTTTGTGGACAAAATTTAAAATAATTTAGGAATCTGCCTCTAAAATGTTACCCTTTTCCAACCCAACACCAACAAAAAGCACCATTTAGAAAATGTTAGTTTCTCAAATGATGATCCAAACATACTGCAAAAACAAGGTAAGTGTGATTGGCAATGGTAGGAAACTGTTTCAGTGAGTGGTGTTGATCTGGGCCTCACAGGAGTGAGGTGGAGATGGTAGTTTTGTTGAAAAATTTGAGTTGTAAACCCTTTTTGTCTTGGGTGCTAAGGGAGGTGGAGAGCTTTCTCAGTATAATAATGTAAACAATCATGTACTTTGGCAAGCCCTAACTTTTATATTCTGTTGGAGGCCAATAACATGTTTCTGTACACACACACACACACACACACACACACACACACACACACACACATGTTTGCGTATCATTCCAAACTGTTTTTGTCACTCCTCTCTTTTCCTCTTCTGTTGTCAAGTCCATAAAAGAAACTTGTATGTGACTGTTTGGAATTTGGGTTGTATGGTCAATGGAAACCGCTGTTTTAAATTCCCTGGAAACGCAGGTCATGAATACTATATTTAATACCCTTCAGTGTCATCAGGTGGCTGGATTTTTCCACCAATATTTTCACCTTGGGTTGAGTAATTCACACACACACCCCTTGTTCCTTCCAACTTTCTGTAAGCAAATGCAGCACATCCCACATCACTCTGCTGCACACACTGTCCATAATGATGTCAGAAACTCATGGTGTCAAGTTTTTGATGCAGTTTTCCATTTGGGATGAGAAAAAATTGAAAGAGGGAAGTCAGCCAGATGTAGTCATCTAGTTTCTCAGTAGGAACAGTATAAGTTGAGACATGGTTCACTGGCCTACTCCTGAAGGCTGGAGTATGAGCCAGACGGCTTGGCTATATCTTCTGAAATTTGGAGGCAACATTTAAGGTGTAATTATTCTTGCTGTTCACCATGTTGGATTAGTTCGGGAGCTGAAGATGTGGTTTCTTTCCACTTAAAAGCATAAGCAGACTATACTGTTTGTTTAAGAGGAGGAGCCACTACCTGGGGACTGAGATGCTGTTCCTGACCTTCCAAGGTTCAGCTAACCAAAGACTGTGGCTGCTTTTGCTTCTCAAGAAGTCCTAAGGGATAAGGGATTTAGGAGCCAAACTCAGGTTACTTGTTTGTCACCACAGAAGAAAGTGGGCACGTTAGTCTCCAGTTTAGAAGTTTTTAAGATTCTGTTTGCATTTCAAATACTGAATCATCAGCTCTTTGGGCCACATTAGCTTACGTTCTTGTGATAAAGCCTATGAACCTTGGTAAAGGGAGCTGCATGAGATCTAGAATTTATCACTCAGCCAATGGCAATAAGCCAGAATGCTTTGCAAACGCTATCCACTTCCACCTGCTAAATTAAGCATGAAATTCTTTTTAGGTCCATGCTTTCGTTTTTTGTAAGGAAATATTGAGGGAAAAGTGTGCTTAATTTTATATAGGTTTACTATATATACATATGAAACTTCCTAAAAATATCATATAAAGCTAGTATTTTTTTCCTTAAATTTCAAGCATGAAAGAAGAAGTAAAGAAATTACTCCTCTAAAATCTTTACCTGAATCCAAACTTCAGGTCAAGGTGCAATGAGTTTATTGGAAAGATATATTTCCATTAATTCCTTTTGCTTTTACTTACCAGCCGTGTGACATGGAAGCAATTACTTATAACCTCAAGGACTCAGGAGAGTCATCCATAAAGTGGGGTTATTCCTACCTTAGGGGTCTTGATTATTTTAAGATATAAATATTGCAATTCTTTTCTAAGAGTTTTATTGAAGTATGATTGATATAGAAAAAGTAGATAGGGGCTGGGGATTTAGCTCAGCGGCAAAGCGCCTGCCTGGCAAGTGCAAGGTCGTGAGTTCGGTTCCCGGTACCGGAGAAAAACCAAAAAAAAAAAAAAAAAAAAAGAAAAAGTAGATATTTGATATGCACAAATTGATACTTCATAGGTAAATATATAATCTTGAAATCATAGTTACTATCAATACTAAAAACTCATTCACTGCCTCCAAAGGGAAGTGGGACTGGTGGATCAAATGTTAAATTGAGTTTGATTTTTTTTTGTAGGATGTCTATATTCATTTCCTTAGTGTTACACCAATCAGTCCAGCAGTTTAGAATGGCTCTCTGTTTCCATATCCTTGCCAACACTTATTGTCTTTTCATTTTTTTGATTAAGGCCACCCCAAAAGCTGAGTTACTATCCACAGTTTTGTTTTTTATTTCCTAAAGGTTAATGATACTGAGAATGTTTATATATACTTTTTGCTATTTCAGTGTACTTATTTGCAAACATCCTAGTCAATTGTTTTACTCATTGTCATGATTGGGTTTCAAATGTCTCCTACAAGTCTCACATGTTCAGATGTGGGGGTTTCAGAAGACATTTGGAATATAAGGGTGTTACCCTCATAAATGGATCATTATATGGATGAGTTTGCAATTGAATGGGCTATAAGGAGATGGGGTTGATTTGGGGGAAGTGCAGTCTAGTTGGAGGAGGTAGATCACTGTAAGTATGGCTTTGAAGGGTCTCTCTCTCTCTGTCTCTCTGTCTTTCTGTCTCTCTTGCTCTTTCTCTCAGTCTTGCTCTCTCCTCTTCTCTCTTTATCCCCATGTCTTTGCTTCCCTGACTCCATGAGATGAGCAGCTTTCCTCCGCCATGCCCCTCCACTGTGATGTTTGTCCCTTGCAGTCTGGCAGCCATTGACTGGAACCTGTAAACCATGAGCAAAAATAAATCTTTCCTCCAAGTTGTGTACATCAGGCTTTCCATCCCAGCAACAGAGTTGGCTAGTACACACACACACACATTTACAAGATAGCTAAGATAATTGTACTACTCATTTTTATTAATTCACTGAAAGGAACAGTTAGTGCTTATATTGTTTGATCAATTTTGCATGCCTATGTCTGGTAATCTGAGCGACTACTTTGAAGATAATAATATGCATCACAATAACTATTGTTAATTTCCTATCATCTTGTTTGGAAATTCTGTATCATTTTTATTGTTTTTTATTTTCTTTGAAAAAATGAAAAAATATCAATTTGTTGTTTTTCCTTTGCTTTGATATTGAGTTATAGGAATTCCCCGTATAGTTTAACTGTGTTAACCTCTTACCAGATACACATCCCATACATACTTTCTACCTTTCCACAAAGTACCTATTTTTATTTTTTGTTTCCTTTGCTACACAGAGGCTTTTTAGTTTGGTGTCACTCCACTTGTTTAATTTTACATTTGTTACTTTCATGTTTGGTATTTTACCTAAGCTATCACTGCCTACTTGAACATCTAGAAGTTTTTGTCCTGTGTTTTCTTATAAGAATTTCATTCTTTTATTTCTTTTTTTTTCATTCTTTTATTTCTTAACTTTATCTTTAATCCATTTTCAGTGGATTCTTTAATAGTGTGTTTATACGAATTTTTCAACATAATTTGTCAGACTATTGTGAATTCTTGACATTATAAAAGACTAATTGGCTTTATATGTATGATACATGACTCATTCTCTCGGCTTTTTATTCTATTTTATTGGTCTATATACCTGTTTTTTATAACAGTGCCACATTGTTTTTATTACTATAATTTTGTAATAATTTTGTAATAATTTCATAATTCTGCAATAATTTTGAAATCAAGAAGTATGAAACTCAAGAATTTTTATTGTTTCTCAAAATTCTTCACTACTTGTGATATTTTATAGCTCAAAGTGCATTTTAAAATTGTTCTTCCATTTCAGTAATGAAATAATATCATTGTGATTTTGACAGAAAATGCACTGGATCTATAGATTACTTTTAGCAGTATGGAAATTTTAATAACATTAATTCTACCAATCCTTGAAATAACATGGTGGCCTTACATTTACTTGTTTTCTTAAAATTTATTTTGAGAATATTTCATAATTCTAGTGTATGTCTTTACCTCTTTGGCTAAATTTATTCCTAAGTGTCACATACTTCATCTTTCTTCTAGGGAAGGGGTTATTTTCTTAGTCTCCTTTTGAGGTAAGCCATATTTAGTATAGAGAAATGCAGCTGGTCCTTGTGTGTTGATTGTATTTTGTACAACTGTACTGTATTTACTTATTAGTTTTAAAAGTTTTTCCTGTGAAGTCTTTAGGGTTTTATTTACAAGTAAGATTGTGTTATCTACAAACAGGTGGTTTTCCTCTCTTTCCATAATGAGTGTATTTCTTCACTGAATGGGATCTGGTTAGGTATAGTGTATAATTTTGGAAGACCCACTGGTTTCCTTCATTCTGGTTCATTGTTTTTTCTTTCTATTCCTCTAACTGATCTGTATTCAAGTTTTGTGATTGCTGTTGAAGTTCTATCAAAATTTTTTGGTCAGTCACTGTACTCCTCAGCACCCTTATTTTAATTTGGCTCTGTTTTGGGGAGGTGTGGTTTCTATTTTGTTATAGAATTTCTAATTTCTGTATGCATTGTTTTCCCGACTGTACAATTATGTGTATTTTCTTATAGCTCATTGAGCTCCATTAAGATCATTATATTGAAATTTTTATTGCATAGATTATAGATCTGCACTTATTTGGAGTTGCTTATTGGAGCCCTGTTAGTTTTCTTTGAGGGTTTGCCTGATTCTCCTTTATTGATGTGGCCTTGAAATGGTGCCCGTGCCTTTGAAGTAGGAGCCACATAATCCCGTTTTCATTTTTACAGTACTTTCAGAAGGTAAATAGCTCTTTCTGGTTGTCTGAGTAGACAAGAGTGTCTCCAGCACCATTGTCAAGTGAGAAGGCACAAGGTTATGGGGGTTCTTTAGGGTTTACAGTCAGGCTGCGCTTGATAGTCCTTCAGGAGCCCATGTCTTAAAGTGCCTTTCCCCAGACTTGTGTTTCATCAGGAGGTCAGAATCTCTTATCTGAACCCCAAAGTTCCTACAGATACCTTTGTCTGTGAGTAATTGCTACATCAGTGTTCCCACTGGGATGGAAGAAGGACTCTTGCACCTTATTGTGGATGTCATGTTTCTTTGTTTTCTACAGTTGTCAGAGATATATATCTACATCCAAATACCCAATGATAATATGCTTATGTAGTCCTAGAGTTGAAAAGAGCCCATGTTTTACAGTTCTATCATGAGCAGCTCTATAATGTGGCAGCCTGATGATATGAACTTCTACCTCCTTTAAGCAGGTTAATTTGTCTATATATCCGTCTAGTTCTTTACTCATTAATTCTTTATCATTGATATACCATATCACATGGAGTTGTTCTTGTTGTAGAGGATGTATCAGCAAAGAATAGACAAATATTTTAACTGAGTTTGCCTTTAAATTCTATGAGAAAGCCAGGTAGTAAATAAGTTAAGTAAATTATGTAATACTTGAGATATTATAAAAGATGGAGAACAAAATATAGCAGAAAGAGTGGAGAGAAGTTGTTGGAGGCTCTCAGAGTTCAGTGGCCAAAGAGGGTAAAATTTAGATGATATTAAATGTGCTATTGCTTGAAATTAAAGCACATCATTATTTGGAGGCAGAGTATTCAAAAGAGGCAGAAGAATAAACACAAAGACACAAGAGGGATCTCATGTGTGGACGTGGTTAACTGAGTTTAAGGTGAGAGAGAAAAAAAAGACAAGCAGAATAAAAGGAAAAAGAGTTAATTCAAAGAGGAAATCATGTAGGCTTTTCAGAGTTTGGAAAGTGGTGTTTACTCTCCGACATAGATAACCTTTATAGGCTTCTGAGTAAGGACTTTCATGATTTGTCCTGTGTTTACAAAGACTATGCATCATATTCACTTCGTCTTTATTTACAGCAACCACACTATGGAATTAATTACATCAGGTGTCATCAGTGGATGAATGATGGAAGGAAATGTGGTATAAATACACGAGAGAATACTACTCAGTCTTTAAAAACAGAAATTTCTCTCATTCGCCAAACCATGGATAGACGTGGAAGCTATTATAAAAATTAAATAAGCCAGGCAAAAGTACACATACCACATAATCTTGTTTATTTATTGAATCTAAAAAAGTTGAACTCATAGAAGTAGGGTAGACTGGTGGCTACTTGTGGCTGGATGAGTGAGGAATTGGGGAGATATTTGTTAAAGCACACACATGTTCAATTAACTAGGAAAGATCAGTCAAGAGAGCTACTGTACAACATGGTGACTATAGTTAATAAAAACATATTGTACTCTTGAAAATTGCTGGTAGGAAATGTTAAGGGTTCTCAGCAAACATACACACACATAAAATCATAAATATATTAATTAGTAGTTTATTTTGGCCATTTTATCTATCTCAGAATACCATGCTGTATGTGATAAATGTATACAGTTGTTATTTTTTAACAAAAAAATTAAATAGAGATTACTTTAGCTGCTATATTGAGAACATACTGAAGGGAACAAAAGCACAGGCAGTATAAACAGATGACTAACCCTTGAGGGAGAGGTTCTGGTGGCCTTTACCAAGGAATTAAGAGTGGAGCTTCTAGGAAGTGATGTCATTTGACATGTATATTTTTAAAAATAGAGGCAAGAGGATTGATGAATTGGAAAAATAGGGAGAGGCAGAGGGAGAGAATGGAGAGAATGAGAAAAAGAGAGACAGAGACAGATAAAAATGCTCTTAATGTTACAAACTTTCAAGTTGCTTTGTTCTTAAAAAATGAAGAGGATGTGAAATAATTATGTATGGGACCAATAGATCAACTTAGTGCAAAGGTTCTGGGGTAACATTGTGTGCTCAGTTCTGGAAGCTTAATTTTAAGTGCAAAATGAAATATCTATGGTTGGAGTATCTAAGGGATGTTGGTTTGGTAGTTGTTATAAAAGTGTGGTGTTCAGGTACAACATTGTCAGGCTGCAGGTAAAATCTGGAAGTCATCCTAGAGATATTTTAAAAGCATGAAAAGACCTGAGCTTAACCACTGAGTACTGATAAGAATTATTCCACATTTGAGTCCTAGACTTTCAATATTTTGAAATGGAAGAGATTAGGAAGAAACATCTAGGAAACCTAAATACCAGAAAGGAAAGAGGAAAAGTAGATGAATGGCACATCCTAGTAAACAATGAAGGAAGAAAGTGTTACAAAGGGGAAACACAGATTAGCACTATCAATGCACTGATAAGGAATGCTGGACTACTGAGGATCCTAAACCATTAAAGTTAGCAGCATGGTAATCACTGATAACATTGATAAAAATGTTCTTGGTAAGGTAGCATAGGTAAAACTTTGACTAATATGGGTTGAAAAGATAATGGAGGGAAGGAAATTAGTAATTTTTTTAGTTTTTCATTAAGGGAAAAAAGTAGATAAGTAGCCTGTAGAAGAAAAAAAATAGGGTTGTGTGTTTATTGTTGACATAATATTTCACGTGCAAAGGAAACACCGTGGAGACAGGATGGAGATAGAATTTGTTGAGAAATATCTTTGATGGGATGAGAAAGGGGACAGAGAGACTACTGATTAGGTGGAAATCATAATCTTGACCAAGAAGTCTTGAGACAGCTCGCTTATCAAAATTCAGACTATAACCCATACTATACCTATTATTGGTGTATAGAGAGGGAGGCACACAGATGTGAATGTGGAAGGTTGTGAAAATTATCTCCTGTTTGGTTCTATTTCCAGAGTATCATAGTAAGTAATTCACCAGATATGTGTAAAGATGGAAGAAGAGGTTTTGGAAATTTCAGAAAACAGAAAAATATCAGCTATGGAGAAATTTGGGTATGTATTCCAAACCTTTTGCTCAAGGTGTCCGTCAATGGTTCTCATACATGCCTTCCAGATATTTGGAAAAGGATATCATACACTTCATAAATTACCTGTTCTCCAAGGTTAAAATCTTCTTCAGCAACTGTCCCATGCCCCATGATTCACAGAACATTATGCTTTAATCTTTTTGGTGACTATAGACTGTTAATATTGTCCCATAAAATAAGATGTTAAAAATAAAAAAAAACAAATGCCATGAATGTGCTCTGACCACATAGATGATTGGACACTGTATTAGGATAACCAGGTGGCACTGACTTTGGAAATGTGCCTCTGATTTAAGCTCCTCATTCTTCAAATCCATATTCAAATTCATAAAACTATCCCAACCTTGTGCCATTGATTTGTCTGAGATTAAAGTCAGGATGTAACTAACTCTTTTAAAATCCTTCTTTGTTGGTTTCAGATTAGCAGTCCAGTCTAGAAAGGTCACTTGGAATGTCTTTTCATTCCTAGAGAAAAAGAGCAGGTGTTATTTATTGAATAAGTGCTGAATCCTGGTTAAGCTCTTTAAATATGTTTGCTAATTGAATTTTCTGTACTTCACAGGAAAGAAGTGTAAGACCCATTTTGTGGATGAAGAAATGAAAGTACTGAGATATGAAACTGCTTATCATGTAATGCATTAAATCATAAAGTTAGCAAGGTGCAAAACTGGATTTAAACTCAGAAATGTAAGTGCTAAGATCTAAGCTCTGTTTAAATGCTCTAAAGAATCAATTTGCCTAGAAGTCTAAAGAGCTCAAAGAATAATTGACAAATTCTAATGATGAAAATTAGTCCTTTCTTGTATCTCTGCATTTCTCATCCTTTCCCAGATGATGATGATAAGACCTACAACTTTCACATGTCATTTCTTACATCTATTTTTAAATATTTTACCTATCAAACATCTATCTATCTCTTGTTGGTGTATATTTGTCATACATTAGAATTGCATTAATTTTGGAAAAAATACATAACAAAGTTTGAATCAACTTTAGTCATATTACCCTGAAATGTTTTCCTCTTTTCTTCCCTTCCCCTTAGCCCCTTTGTCTCCAAAAAGTAGGCTTCCCTGTTTCCTACCATCTCCTCAACATTTTACTCTTTAATTCATTTATGTGAATTTCTCATATATGAGAAACCATGCGATATTTAACCTTCTGTGTCTGACTTCTTTCACTTTACATTGCGCCCAGCATTCATGCAATACCACTCATTTCATTCAGCACTTCCAGGTTCTGTGCTATTTTCAGATTTGAGAAATATTTATACCAAACAGACAAGCACCAGAGAGAGTTGGCATACCTTTTGAAAGTTTAGAATCATGCAGGGTGCTCTATAAATCATTTTTTCCACAATAAAGATTTTTTTTATCTTTTTACAGTTTGACGGTGTCTTTTTATCCACACAGTTTTTAATGACAATAAAAAGCCTCTCATCTTTATCCTCATCATACACACACATTTTTAATGTAATTTCTAAAGTATACAACAGGTTTCAAAAACAAGTCCTGGTTCCAAAGACTATGACACCCTTCACAACTTCTTCCAATGTTAAGGCTCACATGCAATTCCCATCTTCCCAGTGATTGAACTTGTCAGATTGCTAGAATCAAGTCACTCACACTTGTTACCCTCTGACCTCCAACTGGCAGCCATAGCCTTCTTTCTTGCAAAGAACGACACTTCTCTTGCTTGACAAATCCAAACTGTCTGCTCACCGTTTGTGCACAGCTGTGGCAGCGGAAAGCATCTGGCGTGCAACATATGGAATTTAATTTCCTGATATTTACATAGATTGAAACTGTTTTGCTCCAGATTCAGACAATCTTTGGCACCAGACAGCAAGGAAAAAGTTTTTAAACAATTTCATGCCCACTTCCTATGCTCCCTGCTGAAATTTATTCAATGAACAAGATAAGAATAAGAAAAACTGCGAGTGTTTATCATGTTGAAAGATTAAAAGAAGCTTTGCTGTGTTGATGTTTTCCATGAATTGTGTTTGCAATGGGGAAACTCAATTTTTTAAAAATATGTTTTCTTGGGATATTTCAAAAACAAGCTATTAATTTTAGAACAGCTTTAAATTTACAAAAATCTTTTGAAAGAACTACAGACTTCTCATGTCTGACACCCAGTTTCCTCTGCGGCTAACATCTTACACTGGTGTGTTACACTTGGAAAAATTAATGAACCAACAATGATATTCTATTAGTAACTAATGGTTCCATTTCTTAAAGATTTTCTTAATTATTTCCTGGTATGTTTTTGTCTGTCGGCAACCAGTTCTGAATACTGCGCTGTATTTAGTTTTCATGTGTCTTTAATCTCTTCTTGGCTGTGACAGTCTGTCAGGCTTTCCTTAATTTTTACGACCTTGAAAATTTTGATAAGTGGTGGTTAGGTGTTTTGTAGAGTGTGTCTTAACTGGGCCTTTTTTGCTTATTTTTTGTTTTTGTTTGTTTTCCAGTACCAGGAATTGAACTCACGACCTTGCTCTTGCCAGGCAGGCGCTGTGCCACTGAGCTAAATCCCCAGCCCCAATTGGGCCTTTTTGAGTCCTTCGTAAATCGATTAGAGATATGTAAGTTGGGGGAGGATAGTCACATAAGAATGGACCATTTTTATCACCATAAATCAAGTGTACATACTATCAACATAACACTACTGAAGATGACCTTGATAAGCTGGCTGAGGTGCTATTTGACAAGCTTTTTTATTATTCAGTTACCTGTTTTTCTTTCCACTTTTCCTACGGTACTATTTAGAAGGGAGTCACTAGCTATAGTCCACTACTAAGAAAGGAGAGCTATGTTCCATCTCTTCCAGGCAAAATAGCTTCATAAATGATTGGAAATTCATCTTGGGATTTATGAGGTATGATAAAAACATATGATGAATGTTTACATTTAAATAAAATTTTACAGCCAAAGACACATTGCCATTAATCTCCCTCAAAATACTCCCCTTTGCTTTGAACACACTTTTCCCATAGTGCTTGCCATTTTCTTAAGCAGCCCTGGAAGTCCTCTTCCTGAGAATCTTTAGGAAGCATAATAAAAAATAAAGTGAATGTACTGTCCACTGTCATCGCAGGAAAAGGCAGGCTCATAAAAACATTACAGTATTACAGTGCGTCCTCATCTACCTTTATTCACTAGATCTAAGACTGCAAATTCTGGCTCTCCCTAAAGTCAAAATGACTCTAAAAGGTAAGTATTTTTAATTGATTCAAGACAGTAAGGTAGCCAGGACAGATCAACTAAAGGCATTCATAAATCAGACTTTCAGAATGATTTCAGGAAGTTACAAAAAAATGGGATAAGTGTATTCAAAGTGAGAGACATTCCTTTGAAGATGAATGGCAATGTGTTTCTTACAATAATAACATTGTTTTTAAAAATGCATCATATTTTCATCATATCTCATACCTCTTCTATTATTTATTTAATACTTTATATGAAACAGTATTTGCACATGGATATTTATTTTCTGCTTTTGGCTGTAGTTATAACACAACTTGACTATTTTGTCATTCATGTTGCATTAGCTTTGAGCATTGAATGTCCTTTCTTTTTTCTTCTTTTCTTATGGAAAGAAGGTAAAACAAAGTATCATAATAAAATAATATGATAATAGTTAATATATTACACGTTGTTATCTTTAAAGTAGTTGCTCAGTATACAAGATATGGGCATAAAAATTTCTCCAATTGACATTAACACAAGCCTTCCTTTTTAATGAACTAGGAGACACTAGTAGTATAACTAATTTGCATTATTTCCCTTTTCCCTACTGTCCTTTCCTCTTTTGCCCATCCTAGTTCCTTTTGACTTATGAACAATTTCTTCCTATTTCACAATATTTATTGTATATTTTAGAACTTACCCTTTTAGTTTCTCACTCCAGGAAGACAATACTATGTTTACACATGTGAGTCTGACTTATTTCATTTATGTATATGGTCTCAAATTGTATCCATTTATCTATAAAAGTCTCAAGTTTATCCTCTATGGCTGAGTAGTGCACTGCATAAAAATACCACATCTTTTTTTATCCATTCCTTCGTTGATGGGCATTTAGATTGTTTCCAAGATTTAGCTATGACAAATTGTGCTTCTATAAACATGGATGCACATATATCATGGTGATATGATGTTTTTAATTCTTCTGGGGAGATACACAGCAGGGGAACAGCTGGGTCCCAATCATAGTTTTGGAGGAATCTTCACACTGACCTTCACAGTGGTTGCACCAGTCTACACTCCCACCAACAGTGGAGAAGTGTTCCTTTACCCCACAACCATTCCAGCATTTGTTACTGGTTGATTCCTTGATCATAGCTATTCTTTCTGGGGTAAGATGGAATCTCCATGTTGTTTTAATCTGCATCTCTTGAGTGACCAGTGATGTTGAATATTTTCTTATATATTTATTTGTCATTTGTATTTCCTCACCTGAGAAGTATGTATTCATCTCAGATGCCCATTTTCGGATTGGGTCTTTGAATTCCGGGGATCTGATTATTTTTCAATTCTTTATATATTCTAAATAGAAGTCCTTTGTCTGAGGAGCAAATTTTTTTTCCCAGTCTGTGAGTTGTCTTTTCACTCTGTTGGTGATTTCTTTTGATGTGCAATGGCTTTTTAATAAGGTGAGGTCCAAGTTATTGATTCTTTGAAATATTTTCCATACAATTTGTGTTTTGTTAGTGAGCTCTCTACCTACACCTATATCTTCGAGATTTCTAAACACTTTCTCTTGCAGTAGACTATGTTCCTGTTTTAATACTTAGATCTTTGATCCATTTTGACTTTAGTTTAATGCATGGTGATAAACTTAGATCTAATTCTAGTCTTCAACATGTAGAGAGCCAGTTTTCCCATCACCATTTATTAAAGAGGTTACCTTTCTTCCAATGTATATGTTTGGCCGCTTTATCAAAGATAAGGTGGCTGTGTGCATTTTTAGTTGTGTCTGCAACATCTAATCTGTTCTACGGGTCCTCAGGTATGTTTTTTTTTTTTTTTTTCCAGTACCATGCTGATTTTATCACAGTACCTTTGTAGTATAATTTCAAGTGAGGGATTGTGATGCCTCCTGTTTTGCCTTTGTTGCCCAAGATTGCCTTTGCTATTCTAGGTCTCTTCTTTGAATACCTTTTCCCTTGACTTCTTTTCCCCTTTGCCACATTCTCATTATTGTGGGATTTGTTTCATTTTTGAGGGCTACATTACTTTCTTCACTCCAGGATATTCAAGTTCCTCTCATTTTTTTCCATCTAGTTTTAGAATCAGATATTGTTTTCTTTTTAATTTTGATGTGTCTTAGACAAGCCTCACAGTGAAACATTCACTGAGTAGTAGAAGTTGGACCCAAGAATTACTTAAAATTAGTTAAGAAGATGTAATACACATCATTATTATCATTTCAATCATTATAATCATCATTATTATTATTATTCCAATTGGTTAATGTTGAAAATTTCATCATTTTATTCATCAAATATGTATTTAACAGTACTATGTTTGAGATAATTGGAGAATAGATGTTGAGGATATACTAGTTTATAAGACTTAGGATCTACGTATATCCAGAGAACTTAAAGTCTAACAAAGAAGATAAATACTGTAAATAAGCAGGTAGAGTAGATGCTCTGGTAGGGATAAATAATTCCAAAACCAGAAAGGAACATAGACAGTAGTCATCTAAATCAGGTGTAGACTATTTTCTTAGAGATGAATTTCATAAATGTATTGAGGAATTAACATACATGCTCACTTCTTCAAGACACTTGATCAAATACAACTTTTGTTTTCTTTACAATATATGTTCACTGATTTCTTCTTTGAATTGCAGTAGTTGCTTTTTTATAAGAGTGATAAACACTGGCTGAATCTATATTTTCCTATAATCTTGTCTTTGATACTGTTTCTCAAAGGGCCTTATTGATGATTGTACTTGAACTTTGTACCCAGAGTTCTCTGAAGCTAAGAGATACAGAGTATCTCATGCCTTCAGGTGGCTACAGCTCCCTGAATTGAACTTAATGAACTAAAATTCACCTGAATTTTAAAATTTCAGAATATAAAAACTAAATGCATTTTTCTATTTTTGAATCTCTAAAAGAAACTGTTTTACCATAGGTCTAGACAGATTGTATGTTTTAAAGTTGATTGCAGGAACCTCTCATATTCCACAAATTGCTCTCATAATCCGATGTTCATTCTCCTTTGATTGAGTGATACCTCTGTTATCGCTCCTTAACCTGGAGTGCACAAGTCAGTGCCACACAATCAACACAGTTAACTTCTGAAGAGAATCCAAAGAATAGTCTTTAGCTTCCACTTATTTCTCTCTTGAGAACTTTACACTTGACATTCACCTACAAGTCTGTGAGAAAGCCTAAACTAGCCCATGGGAAGACGGGGGAGGCCTTGTTCAGGGGTTGTGGCTGAGAGCTCATTCATTGTCTCCAGTTATAACCAGTATAAAATGAAAGACATCCAAGTGATGATGTCTCCATATTTTTCAGCCTGTAGTTGTCAAGTTATCATGGCTAAAATATGAACAGCTATTGCCCCAAATAAGATACAGCAGAGAGAAGATGTCTTCTCTATGCCTTCTCCCACAGAAGTCATAAGAAGAATACAATTTTTCTTTGATGCCACAGCTTTTATTGGGAGAGAGCAGACTGTCATTAGTTGTGTTAGTAAGTAAGATAGAAGTAGGCACTTGCTTAGTCCATCAGGCAAGTGGCCCTTGATTGAAGAGCCAGCCCTACCCTGAGGAAGCACCTACCTGGTATTCTCTGTTATAAGCACTCCTGTTCCCTGACACTTTTAGTTTGTTACTTGTAGTTGCTAATTCATTTTTGTTGCATAAACATATGATAACAGGAGCTTATGGTTCCTCATTTATTTTTATGTCTGCAATATCTAACACAGTGCCTAAAAGTAAATAGACACTCATTAAATCTTGTTGGATGAATGGATGCCAGGAGGCAGGTTTGAAGGAGTGTGACTGTCTTTTGTTGGGTATTCCCTGGGGGACATGGAAGAACAAAAATATAGTTTTGCTAGTGTAAAGTCAAAACAACATGCATCTCTTTAGGTATATCAATTGTGAACAAATAATTATCATGGTTGGTAGGACAAGATTTTGGGTGCAGCTCATCTGAATTTAATTTGTTGCACTTGGTATTAGCTGGGATTGTTTTACCTGTGAACTTCCTCGTATAGTGGGCAGTTGGTGCTGGCCTCTGGCTATCAGCCAAGGGAAATAGTTTTCTCTACCTGGATAACTACCTATGGCCAATCACACTTCTTCACCGCAGGAGGCTAATTTATATTCTGATATATAAAAGTAGAAGCTTAAAACTTATACTTGGACTTCACATAATTCTGTCCATTGTATTAATCAACCATATTAAAGAACCAGTTTAACTTTGTCTTTTATTTGTTTTATTTTGCAAAGAGAATAAAAATAATAAAAAAAAACCACTAGAAATGATACAGAATTTCACTAAACAAGATGGTAGGAAGTCAACAATGGTTGTTATATTGCACATTGTTGTCTTCAATTAGTTGTTCAGATGACCTGATATAAGCATGCAAAATTAGTCAAAAAATTAAAAGGAAAAAATATTAAGTATTAACTGCTCCTTTCAACAGACCAGAAGAAAAACTTTTTTTATTGATGTGAGAATGATAAGAGGACATTGCAAGATAGCATTCAGGATGAGAGACATCATTTTGGCCAGAAGTGATTTGACTGATTGATTGACTGATATGTGCTATTTTACTTCTTCGCAACCTGCCTCTCTGGGCCACTGTCTTAATTCCCACAGGCTTTCATTCTTTGGCCATGCACAAATATTGTACATCCCACCAAGTCCTTTGAGTACAGTGTTAAACATCAAGGCAGAGGGCAGGAATTTGAATTCTGCACTTACCATGTAACTTCTACCCCTTTGGGTTTATTGCTCACCTGAAAGAAGTAAAGTCGTTTATAAAAGCTTAGCACCAATCAATGTCTTAGTGGACATCCTACCCGTCTTGCAAACAAAGTGAGTCAGTTATCACAAAAATGTTTTGAGCTCTCTGATAATACTTTACAATATTTATAGCTCCCAATTGCCTTAAGCTGCCTATATGTCTCACTGTGAGATATGTACAGCATGTAATCTGTGCCGTTAATCCTCACAAACTGAGGCTGTACAATCGGTTCTCTCACTTTACAGAGGAAAAGTTAAATAATCAATCCAAGGCCAACAAGTAGCAGTTGATATAATAGATACTCTAACTCCAAAGCTAAAGCTCATGATCCAAAAGCATTCAAATAATTTTTTTCCTGTCAGCAACTCGTCTCCATAGATAATATGAATATCCTTCCACACAGACCAATTTTAAATATATAAACTTTTGGGGTCCAAATGTGAATTTATCAGTTGTGTATGTGTGTCACTGGGAAACTTTTGTAGTCTTGGAATCTCAGAGATTGGAAATTCTAAATTGTCAGATGCCTCATAGATTACTCTGTAAATGCAATAAAGCATGCAAATATCAAGTACAGAGTCAGGAATAAAACAAATACCCAGTAGAAGCTACTTAGTTGATTAATCATATAAAATATCTATATTTGAAGCCCAAGAGCCATGTATTCTAATACTGGCATCATATGCTAATACTGTAAGCATAGACAAAAATGGAATTACCAGCTTCAGGTAATCCATCCCAATATTATAAATGTATACTGGGTACTTTGCTTCTCTTTATAGTACCTTAAAATAACTAAAAGAAAAAAATTATACTTCAATGATAATAAAAATAATAAACAAGGAAATAAAGAAAATAGAAAGGAAAATGTATAATACTTTCAAAATAATACTATACTGTACTAAGAAATGCACCTAAGAAAAACATAGAAAACTGATAAACTTGGAAACAGAAAAGTACAGAGCCAGGCATGATGTTGCACATTTGTAATCCCAACACTCAGGAGGCTGAGGCAGGAGGATTGACACAAGTTCAAAGCCAGCTAGGGTTACATAGGGAGATATTGTTAAAACATTAAATAAAAATAAAACAGCAGCAGCAACAACAAAGGGAAAAGTACAAAATACTGCCCAAATAATCAAAGAATACTAAGTATAATTATGAATATAGTATGTTGATAGACCAGAAGATTTACTATTGTTAAAATAGTGATACTGCCAAAGTGATCTACAGATTCACACACTGTTCATGTCAAAATCCTAGGTGACATTTTTATTTTCAGAAATGAGGATCTGATTCTGAAATTCATGTGAGTATGGACTCTATTTGCATGCATTTAGCTACGAAAGAAAGCCTCAAGTTTATCTTTCTTCATAGCTGAGTAATATTGCATTATCCTCCATTCTAATAAGTGATATAAATCAGACTTGCATGTGTAAATACCATATTGTCACACTAGTATAGGAACCTGAAAGAGTAAATAAAATCTGAAGGGTATAATAGATATTGTGAAAGGGAAAGAAACTGTTCAAAGGGAGAGAACAACTGGGGTGAGGGAAAAGAGAAAAAGAAAGGAGGGAAAAATATGTGTGTACACACACACAAACATACAGGGTAACTGACAGAGTCATACTACAGACTTCTGTTGCTTTATTGAACAATGAAATTCATGTGGAAATGAAAGATACTCAAAATAGACAACTTTACTTTTCTTTATGAAGATTGTTTTGTCTATTTTGAGTATCTTTCATTTCCACATGAATTTCATTGTTGAAATTTTTATATTTTTAAAGATAAAGAAAACACATTAACAAACAAACAGACATAAACAAAACAACACCCAAACAATAGAAGCAACACAGAGTTTCAGACAAGGTGATAGAAAATTAACAACAGATATTGTATTACATATTGTTATCTTCAAATTGGTTACTCAGTTAAACAAATATAGGTATTTAAGATTGATCAAACAATTAAACATTAACTATTCCTTTCAATAAACTATTCCTTTCATGACTATATTGTGACCCAGGAATTATTTTCTTGATATTATGCAAGAAAAGTGATAATATTTGACCACACAGAATTTGTAAACAGATGTTCAGGGCAGCATTATTTGTACTATCAAAAAAAAGGTGAATTTAATGTGCATCAACTGATGAATAGATAAATAAAATATGCATTATCTGTATAGCAATCCATATCATTCAGTCTTTTTTTTTTTTTTTTTGGTTTTTCTCCGGTACCGGGAACTGAACTCATGACCTTGCGCTTGCCAGGCAGGCGCTTTTGCCGCTGAGCTAAATCCCCAGCCCCTTATTCAGTCTTGAAAATTAATGAAGTAATTATGTATGCTACCTCATGGATGAACCCTGAAAACATCACACTAGATCAAAGAAGCCAGTCACAGGAGACTGCATATTGCATGAAACACTCAGAACTTGTTCATATGCAGGGCAGAGAGAAAATTAGTGATGGTTTATGGCAAAGTGATACGGGAAAATGAAATAACTGCTGGTGACTTTCTTTTTTAGGGTAATGATAATGTTCTAAAATTTATTATTGAACAACCCTGTACTAAAAATCATTGATTAGTACATTTTCTTTTTTTTTTTATTTTTTTTATTTTTTGGATTTTTGGGGTTTTCTCCGGTACCGGGAACCGAACTCACGACCTTGCGCTTGCCAGGCAGGCACTTTGCCGCTGAGCTAAATCCCCAGCCCCGATTAGTGCATTTTCAATGGGTAAATTGTATGTTATATGAATTACATATCAAAAAATTATTAAAATAATATTAATTATGCAATGTATATAATTAACCATGGTTTTTTTCTTTGTACCAGGAGTTGAACTCGGGACCTTGCACTTGCCAGGCAGGCACTTGTGTCACTGAGCTGTCCCAGACACTTCTTTGGGATCTTTATAGATACTTACTTGATCTTTACTACAATCCCAGTACATGGAAATATTTTTATTATTTTTTAAATACAAAAAAAAAGAGGAAAAATTGTCCAAAGTTTATTAAGAGTAAAGTTATGCCTGAGAATCCAATCTTTATAGACTCAGAAATTATGTGTTTAGTTACTATGGTATATCATCACTTAACAACTATGGAACACATGTAATCACTCTGTTTCTTCCCTTCACCCTCGTTCGTTTGATTCTAGCTGTATTCTTCCTTTGGCTACCTGATTTCCATTGGAGGTTTTTGTCAAGGTGTCAACGATATTCTGAAACCTTGTTAAGTCCAAAACTCATTTTTCCTGTGTGGCACGATGGACTGTTCTCTTTGCTTTCTCCTCAAGAATTCCAGACTGTAATCTAGGACAGGAGGTGCAGTCAAGTGGTTTGGAAGGACAGGGACTCATGTCATATAGCCTATCATTGGAATCATGGCTTCATCTCTGCTAGCAGCACAACTCTAGACTAGTTACTTTATTTCCCTGCACCTCAGTCCCCTCATCTTTATATCCAGGATGAAGACAGTATCTACCTGAGGCCATGATAGCAAGGCTGTGGAACCTAACAGGTGTAAAACTATAAGAGCGTGTGCAGCCCATTCTCAGAAGAGCCAGCCTCGTTATTTGCCCTTAGAGTACCCAGGACTCCAGCTCTCCCTGGATGCTTCTCAGAGCAGAGCAGCAGACTAAAGCCTACTGAAGGTCAGAAAGCTCTCTTTGCTTTGAGCCTGGGAAATTCTCCCCTCTCCAAATGGCCAATTTAACCTGAAAACCTGGGGCAAAAACACGCTAAGACAGGGACGGGAGTGCATGACAAGAGTTGGCTTGGTCTCCCTGTTTCTCTAGGGAAATTAGGGCAGCTAAAATGTTTAAATCCCCAGCCAGAAACCATGGTTTAATTTGATTTTATAGTTCCAAGGGCTCCCTTGTTGTGGTTTTCCTATATCACATACAGAGCTGGCCTCACCCCTCCGCGCCTCTGAGGAGAGGGAGCCAGGTGGCACAAATGTGTGCTGGCACAACAGTTAACCCTAGAGGCTTTTCATGTGGACTCCATAGGGAATCACATCTGCACGGAAGCCCAGGAGAAGGACCAGAGACAGGACACGAGCTGAATATGGGAGGCCTTGTGTGCTTTCTTGGAAGGAATCTGCGCTCTGCTTTCTGTCTCAGCTTTAGGACTTCACTGGGCACCCTCCATCAAGTTGCCCAGCCTCCACTTCTCCGCATGTAACATGACAAAAATAATCCACATGTCTCAGTGTGCATAAGAATAGTGGTAATGGATAACTGATGCTGAGCAGGTTTTCCATCAGTGTTATTGCAGGTCTGCTAAAAACAGAAGCAGACAAATAGTAATTACAGAGTCTAGGCAAGTGTGACTGGCTGTATCTTCATCACTCTAGGCAAATAGAATTGAAAGGGCAGAAGAAATTTCGTAACGTTTCTGTACATGATGTGTTCATTTTACACTCAGCTCTGGAATACTAGAATACAAACACTGGGAGGGAAAGTAATGTTAGTATACTCTATTTATTTATTTAACAAGTGGGACAGTTGAGGCTCAGAGAGTGAAATCGACCTGTTGAAGATCACACAGGAAAATTAGTCTCAGTACCTGCTTTTGATATTTCTGAGTTTCTTTTCACTGTATTGCACTGTTTCTGAGAAATCATCTGGAACAAGTTCAAAGAGAGACATGATTGCAGTAGCTGTAAAAGATAAGTATGTCCTAGGGAAAGAAATTTTTATTTGCCCAGAGGAAACAAAATGTGAAAGTAGGGCATAGCTTCCTGGACCTCACTTAGAGTTCACGCTGTAGCTTCAAGGCACGGGAAAGCCGTATTGATTGGACTATAAATGACCTGAGGGCAGAATCTGAGTTCATATTATCTTTGTGAACCACTTCCTGGTATGTGACATGTGGCATGTTGTTTGAGAAATAATTGCTTGTTGACCCTGGATTTCCAAATCTGAGAACCTGCATGGGTAAAGGAACTTGTGAATGCCTTTGGTGTTCACCCAAGTTGGGAAAATAGTCTGAAGTCTATCAGCACCTTTTCACTTTCCTGTGAAGTCTTATACATGGGAGAGTAAGCACAGAAAAGTCTACAGAGGTGGCTTTCCTTGGAAATATGCTTCAGTTCATCCACAAACCTGGTAATAAGTAAATTTTGCTAGTAGCTAGCTAGTGTATAAAGGTGTTGGTTCAGTGAGTGAAATGAATCAATGATACAGGAACAGAAAGAAAAATCCAAAGAGATTCTTCATCTACCATTTGCCTTAATCTGAACTTCTATCCTGAACATGCATCTCTTTAATTGCTTTTGGCCATAAATACATAGGACACCAAGGGACAGGCTGACCAGTGGTTATCCTCATTGTATTTCTAGCTTTGAAATTAATTCTCTAAAAATAGAAGTTTGATAATCATGACTTGGGTCTGGAATGAATAAGTAACCCTTAGAACTCTCTGGAAGTGATGGCAGTACCAATGTGCAGATGTATCATTTTACCGTGGAGGGATCCATTATTGAAATTTTAACTTGAACAGAGCTAAGATAGCACAAGCTATAAATAGAAAATATCTTGAGTTGTCCTTTGAATGATGGTTTTATAATGAAAGAGGGGAAGTGCTCAACCTTTTTTGGGGACATTTTGTAGATGTCTGACTCTTGTCATTTGTCTACTTGATCTTTATACAACTTGTGAATTATCATCACCATAATTTGGGTCAGACAAGGCTCCATAGAAAAAAAGAAACTCTTTCTGCCTTCTTCATCATTATATTGCTAGCACTTGTGTGCCTGGCACACTGCAGGTTTGTTAAGTGATTTGTCCATGGTCATAAACCTGGAAAAATGCCAAAATGGTGAGTTACAGAAATGTATATAACTCCATGTGTAGAAGAACCCAGCTCACAGGATATCATTCATTCTTTGATATACTTTCAGCTCTATAAGTCCTTGTTTGTCTTAGTTACTTTTCTCTGGTTGAGACAAAATGCCTGACACACAAAGTTAAACGAAGAAAGGTTTATTGAGCTCACTGTCTGTAGCTGTTTCAGCCCAGAATGGCTGCCTCCAAGGCAGGGTGGCACATGGCAGAGGCGCAACCATTCATGGCGAAGGAATACAGCAGAAGCAAGCAAGGGGTTGGAGAGCAACAAGGCTCTTTCTGTCCCTTATATTGTATGCAGACTATCCACTTTAGGGTGAGTGCAGCCCTCACACCCTTAACTCCAGCCAGAACTATGCCAAATCAATCAGTAGACTGGCTTACTAATCATACACCCTTAATTCCAGCACCACACACTCTAAATTTCGTCACCTCTGTAAAGCCTTATGACCACTTGAGGCTCTGGAGGAGACATCGAACCACAAACCCTACTTTGTTCTATGTGGTTCTCAGTGATCTTCACAGCTTCACTCTGGCCTCAAACCCTTTTCATTTTCATCTTCTAGAGGCCCTGGTTTTCTTTCTATTCTTCCAACATTCTGAGTCTCATCTTAACTTCCACTGTTTCCCAGGACGGAAACAATCTTCTTATATCGTAGTACAGCTAGAATTTCTCATTTGTCTGGTCTCTGCTCAACTGACATTTTTCAGATAAACTTCCTACCACAAGCCAATCTATAATTGCTATCCAATAACTTGCTGTCACATTTCTTTTATTATGTTTTGGGTCCTATTTATCCCTATCTGAAATGAAATCCTCTACTTATATAGTTGGCTGTCTTTGGTCAGAACACTATTAGAATATTAGTTTTATCATGAACTTTGCCTCTTTATTATTTCTTACTACTCACTGTTGTACTACTAGAATGCAGAAAAGGTACTGCATATAATAGGTGTTCAGTAACTGTCTACTTGATATTCAAATGAGAGAATAAATAAATGACGATTGTCACCTTATGAATAAATTCTCAAATTGCCAGGCTCCAAGCCTGTTTACTTACTGCATGTTGTCCCAGTAGAGTCTTTCATCTTTATTTTTCCTTCTAATTTGAACCTTTCCAGTGAGGATCAACAATTTGCTTATCAAATATTTTCCCTCTCTTTCTCTTCTGCATCTGTCTAGCTCTTGATGTCACAGTGTCTAACTTATCCCATGCCCCAACAGTGCTCAATTCCTTCTAGTTTCCTAATGCACCATACCTTTCTTTCTAAGTTTTTGTTCTTGCTACTCCTTCCCTCTGGAACACTTTCTGACAGGACCTATAGGACTCAGTGTATATCTCTCCTACTCTGGGAGACCACCTTTGCCATTCCAAACTAATAATGTCACACAGTACTTCCTTAAAGCCTATTCCTTACCTACAATGCAATATTTCTCCCATAATGGAATTATGCTTTCTTGAAATTTTCTTCTTGGAAACTGTTAATCTGGGAGAGGAAAGACATACATTTTACTTCTGTCTAAATACCAGCTGGGGTACCAAGCTGGGCATGAAAACCCTGCTCAGTAGACCACTCATGAATGAAGGAGTGAAGGAATAAAATTGTGAGAACAAATTAACCAGTTCATAAGGAAACATATCTGCAAATTCCTGGCTGAAGTTTCATTTTTGATTCGCCCATCAGGGTTGAGCAGTTGTCCCGGTTTCCATAGAACGGAGAGGCTGCAGAATGTGGGACTTTTAGTACCAAAACTGAGAAGGTCCTAGGTAAATGAGGATTGACCAGTCACCCCACGAATACCCAGTTTCTTGAGATTGATAGTGACAAGATGGAGAGCTTGGTGCAGTAAATTTTTCAAGTTGGAGCAATGATTAATAGGAACACAGACATGCAAAGCAGACATAGACTAAAATCTAGAGGCATGGATCAAGATTATGTGGCACTTCCTGCAGTAAGTGAAAAATTGAGATAGTTCAGTGGCAGACAGGAGAAAAGTGGAAAATGGGTAGGCCTGGGCCTCAGTGTGTGTCTCACAAGTTCTATAACATTGAGCAAGTCACATGACCTCTCAATTTTCTGTCTATGGAGTAGTACATTTTCTAATGACAAATGGAGAATGCCATTACAGAACCTAATTCAGTGCCTGATAAATAGTAATTGCTCTATATAGAACTATTCCATTCAACACACTATCATCAATATGTCTTCAGACTCTGGAATAGGGCTATTCTAATGCAGACAGCTAAGTTGTTATTACATTTTCAAGCCATGAATTAGCAAGAAGTCTAGTCTCATGAACTACTTGTTTCTACATAATAAACATTGAGTTATGTGTAATGTGTATATCCTAATTCTAGTTGTGTCTTTTAATAGTTCCCTGTCCCAATAGTGTGCCTAATGTGGTGCAGTTACAAACATTCACAGTTTCTCAAAAATCAAACCCAAAACATCAGTATCCACATAAAACGCATCATACTCTTTTGACTGAGCAATTCTATTTCTAGGAATTTATCCAAAGGAAATAACCAGAGAATGCATGTACAATGATGTTCATCTCAGCATTGTTTATTGCAGTGAAATATTAGAAACATCTGAAATGTTTAACAATGGAGATTTGGCAAAATTAATTACATTTCAGACATTCAGTTGAATACCACGTAGACATAAAAAAAAAATGTGTTCCCTAAAAGTATTTAATGATTTGGCAACATGTTCAAGGCATATTGTTAAATGAAGAAACCAGATAACAAAACAATGTGTTCAGTATGTTTCCAATTTTGTAAAATAAAAATCATGAAGGAAACAATAACAATATTAAATAATACCAGAGTAGTATCATTAATGGTTGAGAACTGGGTAGTGGAGTGAAAACCTCTGTGTTCAAATTCCAGCTTTATTATTTCTCTGCTCTGTGGCCTGACTACCTCCTTTTGCCTTGACTTCTTTAATGATGAAGTGGAAGAAACATCCATACCTACTTCATGTTTTTGTGTATGTGTGTGTGTGCTTGAAGATTAAATGAGTTCAAAACTATATGAAATTTTATATGATCACCTGACACAGAGTTATAGAAATCTTGGCTATTATTTTTATTTTATCAACTGAAGTATTTCATAAATCAACATTTTTTTAAAAAGTGAAACGAACAAAAAAATCATGCAAAGCCACACAGTTATTAATTACTGGAGCTGGGATTTGAATCTAGCCTGACTGACTCCAGAATTTGAGCACATAAACATGTAATTCAGGAAATGTTATCACTCATGTTCCCATAATTACTGAATAAGGGATAACTGTTTCTTCTTTGTGACTTTCTGGATTTTCTAAAATTTTAGCAGTGGATACATAGAAAAATATTTTTCACACACGTTTTAAGTTGAAGCAAAAGACTGAGCTCATGGGAGATACCACAAACAGTATAAAGTGTCAGATTCATAGGCATAGAAAACAGGTCACAGTACACTGTAGTGGTTGGCACAGAATTCCACAGTCAGTGTGAGTTCCAGGACCAGACAGAATTGAGTTCAAATCCTTCATATATTAGCTATAGGTCCTTGGACAAATTGCTGAATGATTCATAGTCTGATTTTTACCTTTTGGGAAACTGGACAGTACCTCATAATGTCCCAAGGAGTTAGAGCACCATGTGAAGATGCCATTACTATTCCAAATAAACAGTACGTGCTCAACTATCAGTAGTCCTTAAGATGGAATATTGCATGGTTGCTTAAAGACACTGTATCACCTGACACTTACATAAGGTTGGGGCGTCCTAATTCCTAATCTCTTACCTTAAGTGGCAACAGTAGAGTGCAGACACAACTACTAGTTAGCTGGATCACTGTTAGAAAACTCTCTGTAATTCTTTTACCTATTGGGCAAGAATCTTGCCATTGATCTTGAATGTGTATCCTCCCCCACTTTAAAAACCAACTGAAACACCAAATGAGAGATTTTTATAAAATATTAAAAATACATCAAGAATTGAATCTGGCCTGCCTGTTGCTGATTTGGAAACAGTTTTGAGTGCATTCTTTACATCCAGATTGGATTAGTCTTACTTTTACTATGCAATACTGCCAGCACTTTTTTTTTTTTTTTACTAGAACTTGCTCTGGTTCCAGAACATGGCAATAGGAATTAACTCTGGCAATTCTGCAACTAAGGCTGCTCACCAGCTCTTAAATCTCAATAAGCATTCTGAATTGCAGCAGGAATTGATTGGAAAATTGGCCTTATAATTTACAAGGGTTCAGATTTGAGATCAGTTAACACCAGACTGCTAGAAACATTGGCTGCCCCCCTTGGGCCAGTGAGTGGTGAGGTTATTCTCCTTGAAAGCAGAGCTGAAAGTCATTCGTTCTTTCCTTGTTCTTGGTTGTTACAGACTTTACATCTCATGGAGAGCTGCTGTAAAAGGACAGACTCAGATCCAACTTTACATAGAAGGAGGAACTTGTTCATATCCATGCTACCAATTAACAGATGGTAAAGTTGACTCCCAGAAAAGAAGCAGAATGTGCTGAATGCTACAGTGTGAATTGTGTTCTTTCAACTCTCATGTTTTGATGCCCAATCCATGATGTGATAGTATTTAGAGTGGGGCCTTTGCAAAGCAATTACATTTGAATGAGGTCATAATGTTTTTAGGAGGAAATAATCTACTTAAAATAAGAAGAGATCAGAAGTCTGAGTCTCACCACCCTGTGAAGATATAGCAAGAAGGTGAATATCTGAAGACCAGGAGTTGGCTCTTACTAGACACGGAATCTACTGGCATTTTGACCCTGGACTTTCATGACCAGAGTGGTAAAATATAAATTCCTGTTGTTTAAACCAATTGATTGATTGTATTTTGTGACATCAGCCTGAGCTGAATACGCCACTAAGATTATAATAAAAATAGTGGTACATATCTGCTAAGTCTCAGGCTACAGGTGTTTTTCTATTTTTTTATCTATACTTTGACATAGCTCATTCATAAGAGTCTTTCATGTCACCCTTGATGGTGTATTATTGATGGATTGACTATCTATATCACCACTGCTAAATGTGGCTCAGATATTCCTAACATATAGCGATAAATCAATCAATGGGAGAACAGGACACATTACCATTTTCAAATTCAGACTTCTTTGTGAGCCCACTCGGTCTCTCACTGAGCCATAGTTCCATGTACAGCAAGTACAAGTGCCTCTTAGAAGTTACAAGCCCACTTTGGAATGTGTGTTCCTCGTTCCAATTGGACTGACTGCCTTCTAAACGTGGAACTGTTTAAAAGTCAGAATACCGCTTTCCTGGAAATGGGGGAAACATATGTGAAAATATATGCTGGTAATGTTTCTTGTAACGTAGGTTCTGACCGTGTCGAAAGTAGCCCCACAAACCCTACACTAATTTTAAATATGATAGTTGCAATGACTGAGAAATGCATTATCTATCTGGAACTGTGGATTGAATGCAATGGATGAAGCATGAGGTACTTGATCCAAATTGGACTTGTCACATACATTGAAAGGTCCTTTAATGTGATGATCAATAAGATTTTAAAGAAGCTTAGAAGGTCACCAACATCACTTGTGAGAAGTAAAATACGATGGCAGAAAAATTTGAGGGGGCTGTGCTGAAAGTTTGATCAATAGCCACTAGATTTTATCTGTGTCAAATTCAAGAACATTCCACATCTGTGCCAGAACATTGCAAAGACAGTTATGTGAGCCATCCAGCTGCTTCCCAGAACCCAAAAATTTCACCGACAATCATCTGCAAAGAATATACAGAAGACAGCCAGTGAAAGAACTCAACAACGTAACTCATAAAAGCCTGCAAAGAAACAGATTTCCATGTTGGCACGCCAAGTTCCAAATGTTGCTTACAGCTGGGCAAATTTGACCTTCCAAGTGTTTGTTCTTCTTTGTCACCCATTTAAAAAATGAGACTCAACCCATGTTACATGGAAGAAAGTTTAGCATGCTACACTGGTTAAGTGATTGGGCTGCGGGATTAGACTGCCTCAGTTGGAATCCCAGTTCTGCTACTTATTAACTGCATGACGTTGAGCAAGCTGCTTACCCTTCTAATCTTTAATTTCCTCTTCTCTAAAATGGTGAATAATATTAGCTATGCCTATTGCATAGGGTGTGATGAGGATTAAGTGCGTTAATCTACCTGGTGTGCTTGGCATAGGACTCAATCAATGTAAGGTTATTATGAAAATAGTTTCTTTCCTCTCACTAATAAAATATTTTGTATGTACAGCAATGTGTCATATAGACCTGGTATTTGGCAGCAAGGAATGTGTTTGGAAGTAAGAGATGAGCAAAAATTGCTTAGCTATGCAGAATTCTGGTAATCACTATCTTTTATTGAGTGCTTACTACATGTTAGGCACTATATGGAGTACTTTATGAATATTATTTCATTTAATTGCTATATACTGTTATAAGGCAGTATTTTTATTTCTCCTCAATCAAAACTGTGAAATTCAGAAATTTGTCCCTTGTAAGTTCAGTTTTCAGTGGAGAGCTTGCCTTATATATCTCTTGCTTGTAACTGCTATGGTTCATAGGCCCTTCAGTTGGCTTGAAGACAAATTCCAAGCTAGAAAGGGAGTGAGAGAGGGCAAGAGGAGAACATAGTACCCCTTTTGATAAACAGCTGCAATTATTTAGCTGATCATTTAAGTTAGGAGAATGTAGTGAGGTCAGAGACTGGCTTACCTTTCACTATAGCTACAGCCCCAGTGAGCAATCTCTAAAATTGGTTGAAGTCATTAACACCAGCAAATGCACATGCATTAGGGCCTGGTTGAGGAGTATAAGCTGGTTGATAGAATTCATTTGATATATCCGGTATTATTCAGTGGAACACGTGAGGGCTCTTCAGAGCTCAACACTGAATGCAGTGGAAATTGTGCCAGCCATTAAGGAAGGATTAGTTGGCATCCTGAAGGAGGAAGCCCAGGACTTCATTTCTCTCTGGCTAGGTGTATAATGGATGTCTTAATACATGTTGGAGCTACAATTTATGAGATTCTTGAAATGTTGAGTTAATTTGTTTCTTTCCTACCTTCTCTTCCTTCCTTCTTTCATTTCTTTCTTTCTTTCTCTCTCTCTTTCTTTCTTTCTTTCTTTCTTTCTTTCTTTCTTTCTTTCTCTCTCTTTCTTTCTTTCTGTCTTTCATTCTTTTCTTTCTTTCTGTCTTTCTCTCTTTCTTTCTTCCCTGCTTCTTTCCTCCCTCCCTCTCTCCCTCCATTCATCCCTTCCTGTATTCCTCCCTTCCTTCCTCTCTCTCTTTTTTAATCACTGGGGATTGAACTCATGGCTTTGACACTGATCTATATCCCCAACTCCTTTTCATTATTTTGTTTTGAAATAGGACTTCTCTAAGTTTCTTTTATGACTTATATCTAGATGTCTCCGGAAAAGCCTCATGTGCTCATGGATGCAGCTTTGATGAGGCAACTGGATCATGGAAGCATGATACTCATCCATGGATTAGTCCACAGTTGACTTTATAGCTTGGTGTGATGCTAGGTTTTGGTCCCCCCCTCCCATCACCACCTTTCATTTTTCATCACCAAATTAGGGAGATCTGCTAGCCCGGAAATAGGAAATAATAGTTGCAAAGATGCTTTAAATAAGAAAGTTTCCTTTTATGTCACTGTCAGTGACCAGCTCAACAAATAACCCCATATGGTTTTTTAAAAATTTATTTTAAAAAGAACAAAAATAAAACAACCAAAACAAAGACATAAACAAAACAACCCCAAAACAATAAAAATGACACAGAATTTCAAAACAAGGTGTAACAATGGTTATTATATTACATATTGTTATCTTCAAATTGGTTACTCAGATAACCAGATATAGACATGTAAGATTGATCAAACTATGAAACATTAACTGTTCCTATCAACAAATAAATACAAATTAGTAGCACAATTAGCTCAGATATCTTTGTGTGTGTGTGTGTGTGTGTGTGTGTGTGTGTGTATGTGTGTGTATGTTTATATATATTTTCCCCTTCCTTTCTTTCTTTTCTCTTTTCCCTCATGTTGGTTGTTCTTTCCTTTTGAGCAGTTTCTTTCCCTTTCACAATATCTATACTAAGAAGTCAAATTGGGAATAAATGCTGCCTACTTCTTCAGAGTATGTGTATCTATGGTCAGTGTGAACATCAAATGTTTCATGTTACAGAAAAGGACATTCTAGGGAAATGTTCATGAAACAAAGCTTACCACTTCTATTTATATTAATGGATGACCTGACATGGTTGTTTTGTCTTTCAGAGATTATGCAAAGTCTCTAGTATAGTATCTGGCAGATAGGAATAATGTAAAAAAGAGAGGAAGCCCAGGTAGGCAATGTGTTTGAAGTCTACTTTTTTTTTATCCCAAGAATTGAACTCAGAACCTTGTGCTTGCCAGGCAGGCACTGTGCCACTGAGCTAAATCTCTGGCCCTTGAAGTCTATTTTGACCAAGATGGTATGTGATACATCTTATATTAATTCATGCTTGTAAATAAATTCCCTCTGTAAACTCAGAGCTCTTGGATGATAGCAATTATTTCTCTCTTTCTCTCTCCACTCATCTTAGAGTCTAATTTAGTGGAAAATCAGGGCCAGAGCAAAAGGAAAGCCTGGGCTTATAGTTTAGTTCTGACAGATCTTGAGCAGATCTCTTCCACTGAATGTGAACTGGGGACAATGATACTTACGAGGTATAAACTTCACAAGGTGGATTTAAGACTCCCTGAGAATGTTTGACAACTGGCATGGAAAGGTGGACCTCATATTTTCAGTAACTCCATATCCTCCTTTTCTTTGTTCTCTAACAAAAGGTCCAGGGCAGTATGTAATAAGCAAGAGTGAGCTTTGCACTGAGCAGAAGTCTGTGACTCCAACGTGGGTGCTTTTGCAGCTGCATGGCTGCTTGCATGCACTCTGTGTGCCATTCCATAGCTATTTATGATGCAAATGGGTGCTGAGAGCTCTTAGGGGCAGTGGGGTGGCAGCACATCTGCTCTCTGCTAGGCTCACAGAAAGCTTTTCCCATGCCATAGTAGACAATATCCATGTTGAATCCAAACAGGTCAAGGAAAAGAAAAGAGAATTCAGGAGAGAAAATAGGGGGAAGGGTGCAATAATATGCTTTTGAAATGCTCTTCTAATTCTTTGGGAATAAAAGACAGCAGTGGTGAGCTAATGCCTCCAAAATAGATCTGAGTAAACATTTGCCAGTGATCTGGAAGAGAAAAATCTCTCCTGACACCTCTCTTCAAGTAGTACAGGATCTTGGGATTCTCGCAAGGGAGCGAGTTGCTAAAGGTGGTGCAGAAGGTCTCACCCACCCTTCAGGAGGTTTTCTTGAGTACCACTGCCCAAGCGCAGACCTGGATTGTGCCACGAAAACTGCTGGATGCTGTTGTTTAGGGTTTTGATTGTGGTTTAATTTTCCTATGTGAGTTTTAAGAAATTAGCCCTTGCCTAATTGAAATCAGACAGCAAGTCCACACACGTGTGCAAGCTTGTAAGCCATCTTACACTTCTCTACATCATTCACGGGACTCTCTTAAGAGAAAGGAGAGGGGGTAGGAACAGAGTTAAAAGTGACTAATCTTTCTCTTTTGTTTAAATCTAGATCAACATTTTACCGTATGATATTCTAAGGATTGTTATTGACATTAAGGGGAGAAAAAAGCTGTTAGGATAACTGAGTTGGACAAATGAGAGTAACAAAGTCGCAGAAGTCTTTTATCCTGTGGAGCAGAAAGAAGATAGATGTGTGTTATGCAGATTCTTACTTCTCCTGTTAGTTGTTCTAGCACTATGATTTGGTACCGCTGTCCACTCCTTGAAGTGTGTTCTCCAGCTAGCCCCCGAGATGCTGCCCACTCTCGGTCTCCTCAGACATCATTGGCTTCTCTCGCAGCATCTATCACTGCGTTTATCATTCTTGTCCACTCTTGGGGAGGCTTAGCTGCATTCTCTATCCTTGTCCTACTCTTGGAATATGAGCTCCTTAGGTGACAGTCTCTTTGGCCTTAGAAATACTGTTGGTATGCTGAGGATGGCACTATTTACCCCTCTTACTGCAATATTACCAGTGATCCCCTTACTGACAGTTTCAAGTGTATAACGAGGCAGATGTATTACATATATAAATATCTAAAGCAAACTTCACATATAACATCTCTAAATTTAAATTTCTGATTTATTTCCCTTCTTCCAGGATTCTCTGCCAGCCCTTCATAATTTCTCCATAGTTTTGAATTTTTAGTGAAGGGTAGTTTTTTTCCCACATTACTCAGGCTGAAAATACAGAAGCCATCCATGGTTCCTCTCATTCCCTAACATTCTACATCTAAGTCCAGCTCATGTATCAACGACTTTACCTTCAAAGTATGTTCTGCATACTTTGCATTCTAACCAGTGCCCCTCAGATGTACTCACTCTCCAATTACCAGTACTGTTTGATTTAAAAAACATAAGTTTGACTGTGCAGCTCTCTTTTTCAAGTACTTCCGAAGATTTCTCATTATACTGAAAATAATCTATAAGCTCTTCCCCATATCCTTAAAAGTCCCATGTAATCTGACCCTTGCTTACCTCTCTGATCACATCTGCAGTATTGCGACTGTCCCTCCTACTCGCATTCCTGGGGACACATCAGTGTTTGTGTCACTTTAAACAGATCAAGTTCAGCCTCAGGGCCTTTACCCCAGCTATATCAATGACCAGTTCTATTCTGACTCAGACAGCCAATGAGGCATGAGTTCACTGAATCAATGAACACTTTCCCCTCTCTGGGCCTCTGTGAATTGGAGATTGAAAGGATCCAATCAAAAGTGTAAGGTGGGAGCTCACTGTAAAGTGCCATGTGAATCTGTACCAGGAAGCTGAAGAGTCCCCATGGAAGCCTGGAGATGGCCATCCAAAGGTGATGGTGAAGACTGGAGCTCCTCCAAAGAAGCCAAAGTGTGACTTCCTTTTTCTTTGTGTTTTTTGTTCCATCCAGGCAACAGGTTTATTTGTTGGTGCCACTCCCCTCCAGGGCAGGTCTTCCATCTTCAGTAGGTCCATCATCCAGACATACACAGAAGCAGTCTTCTAGGCATTTCTCATTCAAGTTGACACCACAGCTAACCATTAGAGGAAGGAACTACATGGAGAAGTATGCAGAAGCTGAAGAGTTGTAGATCACAAAATTGTCAGCACCTGAAACAGCATTTTTGTTCCATACAATAGAATTGATTCATATTATCAGTAATCGACACAATGGACATTTATCATTATAATTCACCATGGCTTTTGTCATTTCAACATAGAATATCTTAATTATTTCTGAATGGAGACATAACTTACTATAAATCTTGCTCTACTCCTATGTTCATTGTGAAAATGTTCCATATTTAGTTGGAGATTTGAACTAAAGTTGAACCAGTTATTCTAGCAAGAAAATATTTCAGGGCCTTTGGGGGGCAGTTTATGAAGAAAGAAATTTTCACCTCATGACAACATTCTGATGTGAGCATAATTGCCCTAATTTTTTTTTTGTTTGTTTCAGTGGTTTCTCTTTCTCTCTTTTTTTTTAATTTTAAAGATAAAAGGAGGGAAACATTAACAGACAAACAACATTTTACAACATATCACAAGCACAATACAGACAATACAGAGTTACAAACAAAGTAGTAGGGAATTAACAATGGTGGTTGTATTACATATTGATATCTTCAAAGTGAATTTTATTTACAAGGTACTGAGTCTTGGTGATTGAAACTGACAGCCCCTAGAATACAGTGCTAACAAATGACATAGGTAAAGCTGTTAAAAACTCAGCTTTTTTTTTTTGTTACTAATTCATATTCCTGCTCATGAAACAATTTCAGTTCAGTTATAAGCTTTTAACTAAATTAGCAAAAAGAATTTCACCAATAATAAAAGTATTTGAATATGTGAGGTGTGGTTAAAGGTCCTGGGGAATTCATATGTAAAATGAAAGTTTTAGACGAATTGTTTCTTGGTCTAAATCTCAGAACATTTTTATTAAAAAGATTAGCTGATGTTATGGATGAGTGTAAAGAGTTAGTGGCAGTATGTGCATATCCCACATTGGAATGAATTGCCTCATGAGACAGTAGTTTCCCTTACCTGGAGGTACACAAAACTGGACAACCCCTGGGAAGAGATATTATAAACTAGAAAGTCTTCTTCAATCAGAGGTTGGACCACATGTCCTAGGAAGGTCTTTCAACCTTAGGACAAGGCTGCTCAGTCAACAGTAGTTGTTCTGAATTTAGCTTAGATTCCTCCATAGGCTGAATATGACATGAAGACTCAGTATCAGGCAGTTTAGTTGGGAAGTAAACATAGGAAAAAAGAGTGAGAGTGAAGAAAGAGACAGAGAATGAAGAAAAGATAATGATGAACTATTGAACAGACGAATGCTTTGATCCTGAGAACTTTCTTTAGCAATCATGTAAATTGATCCTCTATCCATGTCCTCCTAGAAAGCTGCAGTATTTATTCATTAGATGCTAGCAAACTGGTTAATGTCCTGCCTGAATAGAAGATGAAAAGTTTTCTGCAGTTCCAGGTAATATTATGAAGAAGAAATGTACAGAAACACTACAGTATACTCTTGAACATGCATTTTAAACTACTCATCAAAGCTACATTAAAATAAGAGCTAGGTCAAGGTTACCAAAACATAGGCTATACCTGGTCTTTGGTTTGGTTTGATCTATAGGCTGAGGCTTGAAGCCTCATAACAAATTCTTCTTCTGCCTTGGTTTTCCCATTAATACAACAGTAATAGTTGAAGTAATAGCACCCCTAAACATGTCCACTGCTTGATTCCTAGAACCCATTCATATGTTACATTATATGGTAAAGAATAATTAATAAACCTGATGTGATTAAAATTGCTGATCAGGTGGGAAGATTATCCTTCATTATCTGAGTGGTTTCTATATAACCACAAGTATCCTCATGAATGGATCAGAAGAAAAGAACCAGAGAAATGACAGCATGAGAAGAGTGTCGCTGTCCTTGAAGACTGAATAATGGAGCCAACAACCAAGAAATGCAGAAAGCATCTAGAACCTGGAAAAAGCAAAGAAATAGATTCTCTTTGGAGCCTCCTGAAAGAGTGCAGCCCTCCATACATCTTGATTTTAACTCATTGAGACCAATTTCTAGCTTCTGATCTCCAGAAACATAATATGTTTGTTATAGTAGCAATGGAAAACTAATGCAATGCCTATTCTACATCAGTGTAGAGAAATCTAAGGAGTCCAGTTCAAGGAGAACTACTACAGTAGTCATATTTTTGCTAAAATAATGCTGTTTCAGGACCAATAACTCTCATGTTCCTGCCACTTATAAGAAAAAATATGTCAGGGTCCTATATTGCTGCAATTTGTATTCAGCGTATATATTAATCTTCACATCATCACATGCGTACATTCTTCTTGGCTTAGCTGAGCTAGGCTGGCCTGGAGACCTCAGGATGGGCTCAGGTGGACTGCATGTATCTTGTGTAAGCTCCCTAGGACATACTACTATCCTCACAGACAGAATACTTAAAAGACTAATATGACCTTGCCACTTCTCTTTAGGTTCCAGGTTGGAGCCAAAATTGTTACTTCTTCCACATTTCACTGGCCTAAGTGAATGACCAGAGTTGACCAAAGTTGTAAGAAGCAAGAAAGATAAGCTGACAAGGTTAAGCAGGGAAGGAAGAACTCCCAATAAGGAGCACAAAGAACAGTAGTCACTGAGACATGGCTGTGTCTAGTTGTGAGATTACCTGTTGCATGCACATGTAGTACCTATCATGGTCCAGCTAAAATATTTGGGTCTCCCAATGACTAGTCTATATCTAGAGATACATTGGGCTGCAATGTACAATGCATCTAAACAAACTGAGAATCCTAGCTTTAAGAATCATGCAGGGGATTATAATCCAGATACCACTGTCAATAGGGTAAAATGAAGCTCAGTGAAAGTTTTACTCCAAACCAAATCATGGCAGTACTGATAGCGCAACACAGGCCTCCAAAGTCTCAGACCAGAGCTCAACATACAGCTTCGTTCTGGTGTCCTGCTCCCAGGCACCACAACAGCTATATTAGCTGTTCTGATTCCCTTGGGATCTGTATACTAAGAATAGTGCTGAGTTGAACAAATGGTGAGCTTGTGTGCTTAACAGCAGCGTCAGACACAGAAGGTCTTCATTTTTATCTCCTCTGCAGCTTCATTCTGAACCAGCCTTTATTTTGACTTGGGAAACCCCATTTTGCCTCCTTCCAAGATTTCTGTTAGCTGTTGTGGAGCAGTGACTCAGAGGAAAAGCACCCTCCAAACTGACGTGAGTTCCTCCTTTATTCTTTACAGCAGTGGAGTTCAGACTGAAGTGAGAGACCCAAAGGGAGAGTGCTGGAGAGGCAGGACTCTGTTGCGCCCTGTGTGGAGAGGGCCTCTTCAGGGGCTTTCTCAGGGGCTTTCTCAGATTTTCTTTGCCTAAGGGAATTTCAGTTCTCCAGACAAAGAACAAAGAAGGGTGAACCTGTCTCCTATACCTTAAATGCTCCTTTGTTATCCTTGTGCTCTTGACGATGGAAATATCATGAGCAGTTATATGTGCTCCAGAAGCCCTCTATGATTTTCCTGAGCAGAGCTGGTTGCTCATTTGACTCTGCTCACAAAGAACTCTGTGCAGCATGTATATGACTACTCCTATATTGCATCATATTACGCCTTTTTTCCTTTGCACAGCTCTCTCTCTGTCTCCCACAACCCCCGTTATGTCCATTTTCACTGCTGAGATCTTCTCTCCACCTTTACGTCCTGAGCATTTAGTACAAGTCTGCAACTTAGAAGGCATTCACTATATACTTATTTGTTTAATAATGAAAATTAACATATTGTGACTCTTACTTTATTTTAGCATACAGCTAAAATAACCAAATCAATGAAATGGATACAATAGTTATTTATTAAAAATCCCTGAATGAATGGAAGCGCCATGAGCATTATGGAGTATCTTCTAGGGTCCACTGTCTACTCTGCATATGTCTTCTCAACCTGCAGAAGCAGGCACACATCACATATATAAAAGTGTTCAATGATGAATGTTTATTTTAGAGAAAAGTAGACAACACAGGTAAGGAAATCCTGTAGTATGAAATCTGTGTTCTCTTCCCAAAATTAAAGTTTTGAAACAATTCCTCATGTGATAGTATTAAGAAATAGGCTCTTTAGGAAGTTCTTAGGTCATGAAGGCTTCTCTCTAATGAGTAATCCTAGCACACTTACATGAAAGCTCAGAGAGAGCTTGTTTATCCTTTCAACATGTGAGAACACATGGAAGGTGGCGTCTCCAAAGAATACACATTTGTCAGACTACAAGCCTGCTGCTAACTTGATTTCAGACCTTTCAGCCAATAGAAATGAGAGCAATAAGTTTATACTGTTTATAAACTAACCAGTCCAAAGTATTCTGTTATAGGAGCCCAAATACACTAATACAGAAAATTTGAATACCTTTTAAGTTACTCATTATATTACAAATCAAAGACCACAGATTTTCATGGTTTTGGAAATAATTCCAGAATTTTAAAATATTTGTACATTTCTTACTTTTAAGAAGGTGATTACGTCAGTGTTGTATTTTAAATCAGTTACCACTACCTCTTTGTTACTTGTCTTTCAAGTTTGGTGAGTATTTTTCACAGCAGTTAAAAAAGTTAATATAATCAAATCTATCACTCTTTCTCTTTTGTAGTTTCCTTATTGGTGCTTTATAGACAATTTCTTGGAATGCCAAGACTGAAAAATATTAACCTCTATATTCTTGTGGTTGTTTGTGCTAACGTTTTTGTCTTTTCTTCCTACATGCCTTCCTTTCTAGCTTCCTTCCTTCCTTCCTCTTTCTTTCCTTCACTCCTTCCTTTTTTAGTTCAGTATTAAATCTAAAGCTAATTTCACTTCATAAAATAATGCAAAGATGTATTTTTATTTTATTTTTAATAGTTCATTAAATTGAGTTTCCTCAAATAGGAACCATTCACAAATAACTTGTGATAACTTAAGTATTTTGGCAACTTGAAGTTTCTAAGTTAACAAGCTAGGGATGACATTTGGCATTTGCATGTCCATTTAAACTTTAAGACAATTTTTTTATTAACATTGCCATGGTGACTATGATAGCTGTTCGTATAGTGCAAGTAAAGTTAATAATGTTTAATAAACACCCATATTTTCTTATTCTACTGTTTTTATTTCAAATAAGACAAATAAACATGAGAGAATATAAAAATTTATGAGAATATGGAGCAAAAACAATGGCACTGATATGAATCCTTAAATAAATATTTTTAAAACATCAATCTACAGGCTTCAGTGTAGTTTAGTGTGGTACAGTGCTTATCCAGCATGGGCGGGCTGGGTTTGATCTCAGCATCCAAAATAGGATAACAACAACAAGAAGCCAATATACTATCATTTGAATTTTAAAAGAGGGAAGCTTATTATTATACAGTTGTACCTCAGTTCACTAATTTAATTCTTTCCAGGATTAAGGTGGCAAACCGAATTGGACAAGAACCAAATTAAATTCAACGGTTAGGTTCAGTGTTGGCCTTATGGGGAAATTTGATTTGGTTTTTGTCAAATTCAATTTGAGACCAGAATCATGTAAAGAATTAAATTCATGAACCAAGGTATCACTGTATTGTTCACAGGTGTTAAAATTATGTGAAAGGTACTCAAAACTAAACATATATATTGCTCAAAACCATTTGTTTGGAACTCGAAGAGCAAATAAGCAAATAAACGAGAAACAAGACAAATAAACAATTTATTACTTTTTTATTATCAAAGGACAATACTCACCAAAAAAATTATTCTTTAATGCCTATACCTGGCATTCTTGACTTTCCAAAATGTAACTGCTTATTGCTCCCTAAACACAGTGCAGGATTTACTTTCCGGTTTGTTTTTGGAATAACATTTCCATTCCTCTGGTTCTCTTCCATTGTAGTAAGGGTTTGCAAGGGAATACATTTAGTACAGGACACATGATTTATAGGATTATTTTATAATATTCACCTCAAAAAGTCAAATGCAGGGCCAGGGATATAGTTCAGTGGCATAAGCAGCTGTCTGGCAAGCCTGAGGCCATGAGTTCTATTCACACTACCAAAAACAAAAACAAAAAATCAAACGCAGAACAGTGAAAGAGATCTGACCACACTCTAGAGAACTACGTCCTGCACAAGTCCAGTGGAAGACCTAGAGCCTATGGCAAGTTCCCCCAGATGTCCTGCTGGAGGCCTAAAGCCCATGACAAAGTCTCATCCGAGTATGTATCAAAGTTCTGCACTGGGAAGGCCCAAAAGTCAGTAGCAGAAGCGAGAAAGTCTGCACCAGCAGGATGAATGATCTGTGCCAGCAGACTGAAGGATCTTCACTGGAGCCAGGAAGCGATGCTCAAAGAAAGGACCAGAGATCCTTTGAAGAGAACCACAGCCATCCTCAGTGCCAGACCTGAGCTCTGCCAACAATGAGAACAGCTGAGTTCTTATCAGGAAAACCAGTGTAACAATCAACAGCATACAGTCTTCCTCTTCAGTTCTGCTTTTGTGCTATTGTCAATAATCCTCAGGTGGGCCTTCCACACTCAACACCATGCTGATTCAGTTCAGCTGGGTGTTACAAATTGACCATTAGTTAAACCACCACATCTTCTTTGGTGATAGCTGAATTTATGCCTCTCCTCCAGGGGGCTCCTTGGTCCCTCTTCCCTTGGTCCTTTTCTTCTTAGAATTTTCCTCTTTCTCCTGCTGAAATAGTTCTGAAAGAGCTCAGAAAATGTTGCTTGTACCTACACGTGCTGCTTACCTACACATGTCATTTCTCTCCACAATGACAGTTACAGCTCCTCACTGGTCTCCTGGCTTTGCATTTGGGATCCATTCTCTTACAGTCCAGAAGACCTTCATGTGATGAATATAAGGGAATACTACTTCAGCTTCCAGCTGCTCTTTGCCTCTGTCTGGCCTAGGATTAGATAGTTTCCTACAGTGGCCTCCATAGCTTCTTATGATTCAGTCTCAGCTTATTCTTTCAGTCTCATCATACTATTTCAGGCCCAAGAAATTCCGTTTGTCCGATTGTCCCTCATCTTCTCTCACATTTAGGTCTTTTAAACATATTTCTTTCTTTCTCTGCTCAGCTAACACCTCCTTCATGTTTCAAGCTAAATGTCACTTCTTTGCTAAACCTTTTCTGCAGCATCCTGCAATAGCTAGGTGATGTTATTGTGTCCTCCCATGGAACTGTGATAGTCCCCTTTATTAAAGAATAAGGCATTGCTAGTTATGTTTTCAAAGGTCTATCTACACAGAGAGCAGAAGTTAACAAATATGATGTTGACATATATTTCCTAGTATCTAAAATTATTATTATAGTGAAGGTAATTTAATAAGTATTTGTAACAATATAATAAAGCAAAGCTTCATGGGCCTCATAACAACCTCTTTTCTTAAAAATATGGACCAGGACAAATTAAAGATCTCATAGTTGGAAAACATCTTTTCTGAGCTGTAGCTTCCACATGAATTGGTTATGCCCAGCAGTCAATCAGTGAGCTCTAGTTTTTGATCTAAAAATAAACAGAGGATTACACCATCAGAAATGATCTCACCTCACCTCTGGGAAGTAAAGTCTCCATTGGAAGCATTTTTGTTGTTCAGCTGCAGACTGGAGGTCCCCTCCAGCAATTTCCAATTAGCTAAAGGGGTTTGAATATGATTTTGGCAATTTGAACCAGCTATGGGCATGTGTTTGTTTCATTTCTTACTGTGCACATCTTGCCATTACTGAAGTTGTGAGGTGGATGGCAGCCAAGCAAGTCGCTGAACAAGCATGTCCAAGGATATTGGAGGTGTCCTTGGCTAGGGTCTCAAGATGCTACCTACTAAGGACAGATGTCCTAGAAGTGATGTCACTTTCCCTACTCATGTCATAGCTACAGAATAGGCTTTGTTCAAGAAAGATTTCTCTGGCATGATTTGCTGCGATACTTTGGACAAGGTGTTCCTATTCTCTGGATCTCTGGGTTTTTCCTGTCTCTTCCATAGCTGTGTTGGAAAGATAATCTCTTGGCCCTCTTTCAGCAACTTCTATATCTGACAATGGCAACATTTATTTCATGATGTTTAAGGGACTGATGAATTCCTTTCAAAGTATGGCTAACAACTCAAATCTCCTGCTTAGTTCTTTATCTCCACTTCCTCAAATAGGTCTGCATTCATCATAGTTCAATAGTTTTGCCAATCTGTAGTGAAATTTAGAAGGGAAGCTGTGTTGCCTTCTGCTGGTTGACTATGGCCAGGTTTAAGCAGCATGGAGCTGGGAAATGGAATCCAGTAGTGTATAACTGGATTCCAGATCCTAACTTACAGTAAGGTTTTGGTGTCTTAGCCCTTTGGAAAGTGAATTATCCAGAAAGTCATGATGCCACTGAATTCTATTTACTTTATTTTTTTACTTGTTTTTCTATTGGTTATATAGATTAATGGGTTTCATTTTGCCAGATTACTACATGTACATAACATATTTTGATCTCTTAAAATAAGTTTTCCTGATCTTTAGTACTGAAGAGCTTATGACCTCAGGAGAGTCATATCTAATATCTGCTGCTATAAAAGGTGGCTTTTGAGTCAAGTAGCCTCTGAAATTTCCTTTCAATGATGACTAATATTCTTGGAAGCTGTATAGGTTACAAAATAAAGTTACATTAGCTTTTTATATAAGAATCCATTAAAATATCATTCCCAACCCTCTCTTACTGCTGTCCCTCAACTATCACTTTTGGTCTCTTTATTTAAGAGAATAGAAAAGAAGGAATCAACGACATAAGAGGAAGCATTGACTGAATGCTTTCTGTGAATCAGGCCTACAGTACTGTCCTTTCAACACTGTGTCATCACAGTAGCAATGCGATGTAGAAGTTTTATTGATGAGGAAAAGTGCAATTCAAATTACATTTTGAAAGGTTATGTTGAATGAGCTTATCATTGGAAAATGAATATTCAGATGCTTTGGATGAAAGTAGCATTTTAGTTTGTATTCATTTTACTTTTTTTCTTTTTGTGTGTTCCATTTTAAAATGAAAATCTTTAATAGTTTTTGCTTATAATTAATTTGGTAGCTGGTCAGGATGTCCTTCTATCATGTTGTTCCTGCCTTGCAGCTAATGAACTATGGAATAAATGCTTTGAAACAAGAGCCAAAATAAAATTTCTCCTCCTTTAACTTGTACATGTAGAGTATTTTTCTGCCAGCAAGAGGAAAATGACTGAGGTAAATTTTGATACCACAAAAGTAAGGTTCATGTGGTTCAGAAAGCTTTGGAATCTGTTTGAAGGGTTTGGAAGAGTTTAGAAATCATGGATAGAGAAGCATTAATATGCTTAGAGAAAGACTGACCAGAGATTTGTGTCTAAGCTCAGATGGCCAGAATGCTCATAAGAATGTGGACAATAAAGGCCAGGCTCAGGAAGTTTCATTTGGAAATGAGGACTTGTTCAGCAACAAGACTAGAGATCATGCATATTATATTCAGCCAAAGAATCTGTCAACATTTTTTCTATGCCCTAAGATGTTGTCTGAGGTTGAATTTAAAGGTGTTGGACTGATTAATCTTTCAGGGAAAATTTCAGTGAAGCCCAAAATACACGATATGGCATGAGTATTGTTGTCTGTTTTTAGATCATCTATGGTAAAGATCAGGAGCAATAAAAAAGAACACAGTGATTTGGAAGTATGACCAAAAGTTAAGCAACAGCAAAGTTGGGTCCATGGAGAAATTAGTTGCTGAAAAGATTCAAGTTAAAAATAATCCAAGTATTTTGCATCAGGTAAAAAATGTGACTTGAAGACATTTCAGGAATCAGCAAGACTTAACCAATCATAGGTCCAGAAGTGAAAGAGTATATTATTATTCAAGAAGTTCTTCAGTTCCCTGCTCCAGAACAGTTGCTGAGGAACTGGTTTCCTAAGGTTCTGTTCACTATTTGTAAAACAAATATCTGGGCTTCGAGAGGCCTCTGCAGTCACCACGCAAGGGGCCCAAGCTACTACTTAAGCTAGTGACAACGTGGTGTCCTCACTGTTGTGCTGATTGCTCAGGTTTGTAAAATGCAAGGGTTATAGAGATTGGAACCTGGGGTATAAGCATTAAGACACTGACAGGGTAGTGTGAGAATCTAGGAAAGTGAGGTTAAGGATGTAGCGGAGGCTTCAAAATGTTCAACATGCCATGAAAAACAGATTTGCTGCTGAGGAAGCCCACAGCATTGAATGGAGCCAGCCCAAGAGAAAGGCCATGTGAGATACCTTCAGTAATGGCATACGCATTTGCTGCTTAAGCCCTTTGGAGTATATGTCTCACTAGAACTTCAACCAGGTGCTAAAGTTGGAAACACAGGATTTAGTATTTGTATAGTTGGATTTTGGTCTTGTGTCACTCCAATTCTTTTATACTTCTGTTTTTCCTTTTTGGAATGGGAATGTTTATCCTGTGCTATCATATGTTGGAAGTATTTAACTTGCTTTTTGAGTTTTACAAGGTGTTCACAGCTGAGAGTTTCCTGTAAGCCTCAGAAGAGACTTTGGACTTGGATTTTTTTTTTTTTTTTTAACACTATTGGAACTGTTGAGACTTTGGTGACTTTTACAGATAGACTAAACATATTTTGTATAATGGATTTAAAATGTTCAGAAAAGTTTAATATGTTTGAAAGGTGACTGAATCATGGGGATGCTGTACCCACCAGTGGACTCATCTACTGACAACTCCAGTAGCTGAGTGTGCTGTTAGGAGTTGGGACCTGGTTGAAGTTGGGTCACTCACGGTCTGGTCTAGAATGATGTGTTCTTGTTCTTGGCTTGTACCTTCACTGTCTGCTTTCTGACTGCCATGGGCTGAGAAGCTTTCTTTAGCCACATTCTTCTGCCTTGTTATTTCTGCCTTGGAGTCAGCTGACCATATCTTGAACTCTCTAAACACTAAGCCAATATAATCCTCTCCTCTAAATTGGAGCTGTCAAGATTTTGTCCCACCAATGAGAAAACTGAGTAATACAATTTATTTTCATCTTCTCGCTGGGGGTATGAAAAATTGCTCCATACTTAGAGTTTCATTTTGTATTGACACATATAATAGAAAATGCTTGGCAGGTAATGGTCTCCTAGCAAAAGATTGTTCAGTTTTTTATGATGGTAATAGTATACAGTGTTAGTAGTTTAAAAATAACTGCACTTTTTATGTTAAATTAAATACTAACTAGTGGTCCTTCATTTTATGCTCAATTCCTTGTTTGTTTGTTTATTTAAAGAAAAGAGCAGAAACATTTATTAGATAACAGGAATGGGGAATAGGCATGGGGAATGAGGATGAGGAATAGCTCCTGAGAGACAAGAGGGGTCTCTAATGGGTTTCCTATGCTCAATTCTTATCCATCTACTCACTCATTCATATGAGAACCAAACATATAAGTACTTAAACTTGTCAAGTACTTTGCTGGAGGGATGAAGCTCATAAGGTCCCTATTTAAAGAATGTCATATTTTAGTGATTTTACATCAATATTAGTCATTTTAAGCTTATAAATATGTTTTATTTTGGTTTAACATTCTTAAATATTTTCTTTGCTTTTTGTTGATATCCCAGCTCTTCCTTTGTTAAAGGACTTATCACTCACTTTTAAAAGATTATTTCATTCATTCATTTTAATGTATTTGTAAAAATGATCGTATGACTCTTTATTGCATGAACTGCTTAGTCCTGAATGCATATGAGTTTGTGCTTTTGTACAAAATATTTCCAGTTTCACGTGAAACAAGAAATACACTTGAAACATTTTTGACAAGTCAATGGCTTGTTTTTATTGACTTTATCTAGCTGGTTTATCAAACTATCTTTTTCATTAATATATATTTGCAATTCAGGTAGTTTACAGTCATCTTAGCAGTGCTTAATGTATATATTAACAGCTTTTGCTTTTATTTTTCCTTCGTCTTCCCTCCCCCTTGCCCACCTGTTCTCCTATCCCCTTTTCCATACTTGTTGATATTATTTGTCTTCACTCATGTTAAGGCATATAGTGTTTATATTAACTGGGGTTATTAGGCTCATGTACATGGCATACCTTTCTTCTTCTTCTTCCTTTATTTAGTACCAGGAATTGAACTCAGGACCTTGTACTGACCAGGCAGGCACTGTGCCTCTGTGCTACCCCTTGGCTCTCTTTCTTCTTATTATTTCCACTTCCCTTCTTTCTCACTTTTTATCCTAGTTCCCTTGCACCACCTCCCTATAGCAAGAGATCCACCCTCTTGTCTCTTTCTATCCATCCTATATCATTTTGTTTTTTGTACTTTGTCTTACTTAGATGAGAGATACCATATGGTATTTAAGCTTGTGTTTCTGATTTACTACACTCAATATTATACTTTTCAGGTGCATCCATTTTACTACAAATGTCTCACATTTGTCTTTCTTTATAGCTAAGTAGTATTCCATTATATATAGATACCACATTTTGCTTACCCAATCATCTGTTGGAGGCTGATTCCATGATTTAACTATTACAAATCATGTTACTATAAATATTGGTATGTAAGTACTGCTACAGTATGATGATTTAAACTCTTTGAGGAAGATACCTAGCAAGAAGATGACCAGGTCATATGGAATTTGTAATTTTAGTTCTTTGAAAAGTTGCCATACTGATTTCCATAACAGTTGTATTAGTTTACATTCCCACAATGAAGGTGAGTTTCTATTTCTCCACAGCCACACCAGCATTTTTATTATTTTATTTCCTAATGATAGCCATTCTTCCTGGGGTAGGATGGAATTTTAATGTTGCTTTAATTTGCATTCTTTAATGGCCAAAGATATAGAACATTTTTTTCATATATCTGTTGGCTGTCTATATTTCTTTCTCTGTGAAGTGTCTGCTTATTTCTCTTTCCCATTGTGTGACTTAATGTCCCATGTGGGTCATTAATTTTAGGAGGTTTGATTTCTTTCAGTTCCTCGTATGTTCTAGAAATTTGTCCTCTGTCTGAAGAGTAACTGGCAAATTTTTTTTCCACTGTGTAGGTTGTCTCTTCATTCTACTGACGGATTCTGCTGCTATAAGAAACATTTAGTCTGATACAATCCCATATGTTCGATTCTTGCTGCTATGTCTTGTGCCACTGTGGTTCTGTTTAGAAAATCCCTTCCTATACCTATGTCTTCAAGTGTTTTATTTACTTTACTTTCCAGCAGGTTTACTGTTTCTGTTTTAATGTTTAGATCTTTGATCCATTTTGATTTTATGTTAGTATATGGTGAGAGATAAGGGTCCAATTTCATTCCTCTGCAAATAGATCTCAAACCAAGCATTATTTACAACTTAGGTTGGATAATTCCTTGTTGTTGAGGGAGAGGTGTTGAACAGCATCCTTTGTCAGTAGCACCCATCTCTAATTCGTGACCAACAATAATTATCTCCAAACATTCCAACTTTTTCTCAGTAGGGAGACAAAGTTCTTACTGGTCTACCTCAATATACATATCTCCATCTTGTTTCTCTAGCCAAAATAAGCTCTTGAAAATTGGGAGACATACCTTATAGTTCTTTCTAGGTCTTCAGTGCCCAGACAGTGTTATATTCAGAGCATTACTTTATCCTCATTATTTTCCCTTAGCCTTCTATGCTTTTTGAAAAATGATTGTCAGTTCTTTAGAAACTAAAATGTTAAATTATAAGCTCTTCTATGCAACTTGGCTTTTTGTTTATTTATTTTGCCTTGAACAAAGTAAGGCAATGTTTGTAGGTCAAATAATTCAGTTACAGTGAGCAGACTTATGCATTAGAGCAAATAAAGAGAACTTTCTAAGGCTGTGGCCCTTGTTAGACTTCTGAATTGAAAGAATTATGTAAACATGGTGAGACCTTCCTAATTTTGAATAATGTACATCTGTTTTTATGGACCCATAATGCTTTGAATTACACAAACTTTAGAAGTAAATGTAGATTATCTTCTAAAGAAATTGTATTAGGGGCTGGGGATTTAGCTCAGCGGCAAAAGCGCCTGCCTGGCAAGTGCAAGGTTGTGAGTTCAGTGCCCAGTACCGGAGAAAAACAAACCAAAAAGAAAGTGTATTAATTCAAACTGTAACTGCTATGTAGACTTCCAGGAAACTATATTAGTAAATAATAAGGAGTGATCTCTAGCAAGTTTATCAGTACTTGGTGTGCAAAGTGCTTGAGAATACCTTGGTCTCTTGTGCTGTTTAAACATTCTTTTCAACGATATCAAAATTATTTATTTGCTGAGCAAATCCTTTCTGTCAGAAAGTGCAGTGGTAAACTTCACTCACATGTCTTCACTGAATACTTTATATTCCACTTTTTTAGACTTATGAAATTAAGAGCACATAATCGTGAAGTTTTCTTTAATATCCTTGAGAAGAGAAAAAGAACAATGTAAGTGAAGGTTATCGTTTAATTTTTTAAAATGTTTGATTTCTCACCAATCTTTGACATTTCATCTAGAATTTTACAAAGGCTGGGCAGGAGTGGGTGAGGTCAGGGCTACAAGAGAGAGGGTAGTTGTACAAATTCAACTTTTCTTTACTAGTCATCTAGCAAGATCCCCAGTAGACAAATATCTGTTTGTTGCCATTTACACCCCATGTTCTATTATTTCTGCATATTAACACACCATCAAAGTTCAGGTTTTACTGTCAAGAAACATAAATGAGCTCCATCTTTTAACTTCATTAAAGGAGGCACAAAGCTCCCCTACAGACCATCACAATTCCCTTTTTCTTCTGTGAGACCTTCTTCTTCATGAATGGCTCTCCAAGGATCACGTCTTGGTCATGTAACAAGCAAGGATGCTCCTTGAATTGTTGATTTATTCCCAGGCTGAGGGAAACTCTTTCACCAGGTCAGAAGAAGATACCATGTGGTGAGCTGTAAAACTGGACTTGGGCAGAATTGGTTTTACATTCAAGTCCTGGTATTTTGTAGATAATGACTTAGACAAAGTGCTTAACTCCAGCACTTTTGGAAGGAGACTAGAAACCTCTTATATTAGTCCCTAATACCTAGCAGGGACTCAATAAATGGTAGGCAACCATCATTGTTGTCATCATCATTGTCATCGTCACGATGTGAGGTGCCATCCATGCTGTCATCAATCTCCTCAGGATTGAATTCATGTCTTTGATTTCCCAGGCTCAGAGAAAAAGGAGGCTAATTATTTTTTACTTATTCAGCCCACATTTACTGATCATGTACTATTTCCTACTCTTGGAGAATAAGCAATGTACTCCTTCCCACTGGCATATTATAACCTATTGTGCAATTAGTCATAGAAACTAACATATAGTTATAAATGGAAAATTGTCTACCAGGTGGGAGGAGAATGCCAGGTTGTTATGAGAAAGAACATCCCATAGGTAGATGAATGGGCTGAGAGAGTGGGTTAAGAGAAGACTTCATTGAGATAGAGCTAAAACATGAATGAGAATTAACCATGCTTGCATGAGGAGATGAGCTTCCATGTGGAAAAGCTGGCATATGTAAAAGCAAGGCCATGGCATATTTGAGAAAATTAAAAGATATTGTGACTGAAGAAAGGGAACAGGGAAGCCACATGTATAAACGGAAATACGGGAGAGGTATGTGAATATTAGAACACATGAGATCCTCTTTATAGAAGGATCTTGGCCTTTATTCAAGAAGCAATGGAAAACTAAATTATTCCGCAGAAAAGTAACGAAAACCAATCAATATTTTTATACCATACTAGCAATGGAAAATGTGTTGTAAAGGAGCAAGTATGATGGTAGATACTATAGGAAATAAGAAACAAAACAAAGGACAGTGGCTTGGATAAAGATAGTAACAAAGGGAATGGATACTTCTTGGATATTGTTAATGTATCTTTTTGTACCACTCAGCTAAGATCACTGGATCATAAATATACCTACCAACTATATGGCCATGTGCCTTTGGGGAGGGGAAAGTCTGTAGCATATTGCAGTGCACATGAAAGATTAATGGTCAAAATTAATTAAATCATTCCACTCATTCTGTCCCCTTCATTTTTTCAAATCTACACATACATTCATTCTTCTTTTTGTGTACGTGTGTGTGTACTAGAGATTGAACTGAAGCTCTTTGCTGCAAGCTACATCTCTGGCATTTAAAGTTTTTTAAACCGAGTATGTCTAAATCACTAATTTTCCCAGGCTAGGCTCGAACTTGCAATCCTCCTCCTTCAGCCTTTCAGAGACTGGGATTACACGCATGGCCCACCACACCCAGGTCACTTGTTCTCTTACTTGTCATGCATTTATAATTATGAGTCTGTGAGAAACACTAGTAGGGATGCACGATGCATGGGTGATTGACTTCTTGAGAACACAAATCAAATATTCTATTGCTTTTCTTTCAAACAAAAGGCGACACGGACAAGTAGCCGAGACAGGTCCATTTGCCACTCTGCCTATTCTCACAGGATGTGAACATCTTGGCTCTTAGAGCCAGAGACAACTGTGTTTTTTATGCTATTCTCTGGATAATCTAATTACCCAAAGATATACAAACATATGTCATCCGGGTTTGAAAAACATCTTCCCTTCCAGTTCTGCTGCCACCAACTTCGTTGACTTCTATTGAAATCCTGTTCCATCTCTGTCAGTCACGTTGCTACAAATGTATTTTCTAGGCTGCTGATGACATCATCTGGAGAGGAACCAGGGCTGTGGTCATCCAGCTCCTCTTTCCGCATTACGTAGGCAGCTTCTTCTCTCCCCTTTCAGGTCATTAATTTTTTAAAAGAGGGCTTGCTTTAAATATCCAGAGTGGTGCTTTCAGCTGTGACACAAAGAAGGTTTCCCCTTTCAGAGCCCGCCACACATGTCTGCTTCTGATGGAAGGTTGCTTGCCCAAGTGGGCATTTGAGATCCCTCAAAGCGTCTCCTGAAAAGTCCTTGGGCAAAGTCATGCTAAAGGCACTTGTTAATTTTGTTTCCAAACTGGAGATAGAGCAGGGGTCTTGCCTAGGTTTGTAAATAGTGGAGATTTGAATAGCTTTTTCACTGATTCATTGCAGGGTGTTTTTAGTTCTTTTATGGTTTGTTGTCCTGCTGTGTGACACAGGAATGGTTCTGTCCCTCATCTCCAACTTCTAGCACTGTGTCAAGGTTTACAAGAGGTAGAAAGCTTTGTAATAGCATTTTGAAGCTCATATTATCCAAAATATATATTGAGCACCAACTATATATCAAATATTGTGCTAAGGTGTACAGTGGCCAATAAAATTATACACGCCATTATGGAATTTTTAATTGGAGAGATAGATAGCATACAAGTAGAAAAACAAATAATTGTATGATTACTCACCAAAAATGTAGATGTAAGATGTTGGGGTATCATGACATTGGAGAGTAACTGGGGAACTGAATATCTACACAGAGTGGTTCAGGAAGTCCTGAGCTCTCTTGACTTTAAAGAAAGGTTTTAGGTTGATAGCCAAGTATGCAGAAGGTATGGTGTGTATGTGCAGGTATGTGTGCTTGTGTGTGTATTTTATAACTGTGTGTATTATGTACATGTGCTGCGGTGTGCATCTGAGTATGCACATACTGGTGGAAAAGACTGGTGCTGTAGGTAGTTTGTGTGAAGTGTTCTAAGTAGCAGAGGATTGGATGTGTTGTAGGAAACAGAGACTGAAGGGCAGTGAGGAAGAGGCTGGAAAGCATACCCACATATAAGAAATAACAGTTTTATATTTTACAAGCAATCGAGAGAAAATTGTTAGGCTAAAAAGCATCCAAATAATAGATTGAAATTTCCAACCAAATTACCAAACACTGAGTACATATTGGCAGCTGCTGCAAAATTGGCGGCATTCTTGTGCTTTGTCCTCAGATATCTCATGGTATGCTATAAAATATAAAGACACGAGCAGGAGCCATGAATTGATATGCATACAAGACAAAAATAAATGATGGGAGAAAGGTGAGTATGATGTACTGTAGATGATATAAAGGACAAAGAGATCATGACATTTTGGAATGGATTCTCATATGAAGGGAAGCATCCTGCAACATGTTTTGAAGATGGGTCGTGATTCTGTCATTAGGTAACCATGACATGTCTGCTTTTTAATGTTCTATTTGAGCATCTTGTTGTGTTATTGAGGCAATCATCTGAGATGCAGAAATAATTAAATGATGTGAGATCAAGACTTCTTTCTTATAATTGCCTCCTTGTTTACTGTGGCAAATCAACACATAATAACAAAGAGTAAAGAGGCAAAGAGGAAGAAATTCCTGAGTTTGTGTCCATGTTATTTGCTTATGTTATCCATTTTACCAACAATGATATGCCTCTCCCAATTGTAGTTCCTGCAAATTCTTGAAACTGATAAAAATGCCATATTCATTCATTTATGCTCATTAAAAACATGCAAATCCATTTCCTTTAAGTACTGGACTAGACACTGGAGATATAGAGGCATATTAAGATACCTCACATAGAATCTAAGTATCATAGATCATTAATACATAATTGTTAGATTAATAAAAAGCATGGTATAATAGATGATCTAGGTAGAGAAAAACAGCATATGCAAAGTCACATAAGCATGGAACACATTACAAAAATATACATTTATGTGTGTTTTAATCATATTTGGCTGGAAGAAAACAAATAAATGACTTTTTCCAAAAGTCTTTGAATAGTTGCATTTACATGAGCTAGGATGGTATGGAAGTTTTCCACATGCTCTTATCTTGTGGAAAGTGAGACACATGGAAGTGAGACTCCTTTACCTTGGATGTAAATCCGAATGGCAGCCATAAGCAGTGCATTTTTTCCCCATACCCATTTTACTCTTTAAATATCCAACTCTTTCCCTTCGGAGTTAGCCCACGGACAGGACTGAGTAGGAAAAGCCTAAGGTTTCTTGTGTCGGTATTGCTGCAAAAATATCCAATAATGCTGCTGCTGTAGCAACATGGTACCCAATAGAGTAACACCAGTCCTTGTCACAGCCTCAGGGGTAGAGGAGATGGCAAGACAGTTCAGTGACAGGTGAAGTGAAGAGGTATGCAGAAACTATGAGTGTAAACTAAAGGATCAGTAGTCTTTCTACAGAGAGTGGTGTGAAATGGCCTTACTACTGGGCTTCTTGTTATTCATGCTTTGACGTAAATCTGCAACTATATATTACTCTCATCTTTAACAATATTTTTACTTGTAAGACAGGTCTTCCAGCATCAATAAAATAGGAACTAAGTAAGTGTATCTATAAGAAAACAAAAATTTACCAACTTTAAGTGGTATTTAAGGGTAATTTTGAACAAACAGCTAAATAGTGATTGAACATGAGCAATAGCTGCAGGAGTGGTTCAGTGTCATTCTGGGGCATGTACACATGAAGTAACAAACATTTGGATGAGTTCCTATTGTCAACTGGATAAATTTATACTCTGTACTGGATTGGAGTGAAATTGAGATAAAGTACAATTTTATAGCATCTAAATTTAGCATCATAAATAAAGACATTGATTTGATGTGCTTTTGTCTTGTAAAATATTTGTTGACAAAGCCATCTGGTTAAGTTGAAGGAAAAGAAAACTTGTAAAATGCATTTCAGCTCATATATTTACATCTTTCAATGTGAAAAAATACAGTTTCAGGCTTGGTTGGTGGTGCATGCTTATAATTGGAGCACCCTGGGAACCTGATGCAGGAGTATCACAGGTTAGGGCCCAGCCTGGCAACTTAGCAAATTAGCAAGACTCTGACTTAAAGATAAAAAAAAAAAGAAATTTTAAAAGGCTGGGGATGTAGCTTAGTGCAAAGCCCCTATTTTCAATCCTTTAGTACCCATCCTTCCAAAATATAGTTTATAGTTATCTCTATTTAGCATAAATTTCTCTAAGTTTCCCAGGTACTGCAGCATCCAGAGAAAGTTATTTTCTCAAAAGTATAGTGTGCTAAGAAACGTCTGGTAAGCATGTGTCTTGGTTTCTTTTCTCTCATTGCTGAGACAAAATACTGACACCCAGCATTAAGGAAGGAAAGATTTATTTACCTCACAGTTTGTGGAGGTTTCAGTCCATTTTGACCGGCTCTAAGACACAGTGGCACATGACAGAGGGCAACAGTTCAGGGAAGGAGAAGATAGCAAAAGCAACAAGAGCAAAAGGAGAGGCAGAGGGAAGAGCAAGCCTCTTTCCCTCCCTTGCATTGTATGAAAACTATCTGCCCCAAGGCAGATGTAGCACTCACACCCATAATTCCAACATTTGACCATGAATCAATTATAAACTCTAGAAGCCTGCCCCATGACTGCATGAGGTTTTGGGGGGACACATCCAGACACAAACTGTAACAGCATGCCAACAGTTTTGAATTTCTTGATCATACAAAAAATATAAAAAATCATTTGTTGTTTTCCAAAAAACATCATACTGCAAGCCAAAAACATTCTTAAAAATATACCCATGATGCTAAATTAGACATAGATATGGATGAGTCATTTAATGAGTCATAGCTATTACAATAGCTAAATGCAAATTTCCTGGTAAAAATTGTTTCTTTTTTGAGATAATCAATGTACAGACTTAAATACATTTTATAAGTATATGTGAAATTAATCTGTTTTTAAAAACAGAATTTAATTCTGAAAACAGCATAAGTATAACACAACTTTAAGGCCCTACCCAATAGGTCAACTTGTCAGATAATAAGTATTCTAAAAATTGCATTTGAAAAGAATTTTCATGTTTGTTTGTTTTGTTTCAGAAGTATCCCAGTGAATACTGAATTACGAGATTATTTCCTTGAAAGCTCCTGTTACTTTTCTTCTGTGTCTTTGAGTGAGTTTAGGTGATATTGTAAGGCCAGATTTAGTTCTGGTCTGGCTATAACAAGTGCTGATATAATGAAAGATGTCTTTCTCCAAATAGATTCTAGACGCTACCTCCCAAGCCTTTCCAAAAGGGCCTCACAGATGAGCTGGTCTCTGGAAGGAGAGTGCCAGTGGGCCTTGACCACTGTGATCCTTCATGATTATCATGCTGTGGGAAGCTCCTAGCAGCAAAGACAGGATACTTCTCTGGATTCACCCTACTCTCTTACTCTGGCCATTCAGACAAGAGTAACAGTTGCAGATTGCTTCCATTTACCATAAAACTGCACTTAGTAAGTTCTATTCTCCTACTAACATACATAACACAAGCAACTCCAATGGGTTCATTTCTTCATTGTTTAATATTTTGCTAACATACATAACACAAGCAACTCCAATGGGTTCATTTCTTCATTGTTTAATATTTTAATAATATCCTCTGCATTCTTTATTTATAACTATTTAAAATCCACTCTAAAACCTTGAAGTTAAGGGTATTATTTCATTTATTCACAATTTTATGGGTCAAAAAATTTTATTGGATATTGCTTTTGCTGGTCTCATTTGGACTCACTTATACTCACTGTAGTTCACCCTTTGATGAAGAGCTTCAAACTCTCAGATGGCCTCACTCTCAGGCCTGATAATTGTCAGGCTACTGTGATGCTTCTCCAGAAGATCACCATGAGCTAATGCACACTGAGGTGTCAGGATTCCAAAAGAGAAAAAAGTATGCTGTAGCATATAAATACGTTTCAAGCCTTAGGTGTAGTTACACTTGCTAGAAAAAGTCCAACCATATAATGATTTTAGGATTATTGTGACTACCTTTACAAGCAATTTACCATATTGTCTAATTTTGGCTCACATTTAGAACACCTTATAAATCCAGTAATCACAACATGCTAATGGATAACGCCAATAAGAGTGCAGTAAGGCACACTGACCTGTGACTTTTATGTGTCAGTAGCTCTGTTATGGGGGAGGGGAACAATAAATAATCCCACCCAATTTCAATTTATTTTAAACTAGACTGATTTTATGGATATAGAAGCACCTTCTTTTTTTGATCTTTTTCTTTCTTTCTTTCTTTCTTTTTTTTTTTTGATCTTTTTGAGACAATGTTTTGCTATGTTCACTATACAGTTCAAGCTGGCCTTGGGGCTGGGGATTTAGCTCAGGGGCATAGTGCCTGCCTGGCAAGCGCGAGGTCGTGAGTTCAATTCCCGGTACTGAAAAAAGAATAAAAAAAAAAAGAGAGAGAGAGAGAAAAAAAGCAGTTCAAGCTGGCCTCGAACTCACTTTATAGCCCAGGCCAACCTCAAACACACAGCAGTCCTCCTACCTCAGCCTGGCAGTTATCCTTCTGCTACCGTGTCTGGCAGAAAGAAGTGCCTTCTAAATCATCAAGCAGATGAGAAGGATTAGTATCAATCAGAATCTAGTTCGAACTCTGCCCTTCTCAAGATACCTCTCTTGGTATTCTGTCTCACACTAATTTCTGGAGTTTGCATTTTATTGGTGCTCAGATGCTAAACCACATATTTTTGGCCTCTCAATCTTTGCTGCTGTGTGCAATTCTTCAATTGCCACATGAAACAATTCAAGATTTGTGTCCTATGGATCATTGTTATGGCTTGTGTCTATCTGTGTGTTCCCTCAAATCCTCATGCAGTCATGGACCAGGCTTTTAGATGTATGATTGACCCATCATTCAATGCTGGGATTATGGGTGTGAGTGCTACACCTGTCCCTGGGGGGAGATAGTTTGCATATATAAGGGAGAGAAAAAGGCTGCCTGCCACTCCTCCCTTTTGCTCTTGATGCCTTTGCTGTCTTCTATCACCATGAGTGGCTGCCCTCTGCCATGTACCACTTTGCCTTGCAGCCAGTTGAGTATGACTGAAACTTCCATGAACTGTAAGCTAAGTAAACTTTTCCTTCCTTAAGTATTAAGTGTCAAATATTTTGTCTCAGCAGTGAGAGAAAACTAACCAAGACAATCACCAAAGGGTCAAGTTTAAACAGTTATTGGAAAGACAGGAATGAATCTGGCCTAATTCTTGACAGAGGAAATGATATTCTAGTTTCAGACCATGGCCAGCTTTAGAATCTCAAACACACCTTTAGAGCATTTAAAATTATGGATCCAGACTGGGCATCTGAAAGACAAGCCATGACATTTGAACATCTCGCTTGCCCTAAATCATGGTTGCTTTCCCCCTCATAATCTTCTAGTCTTGGGAGATATTATGAATGTCTGATTCATATTTCCTTGCTTACTTTGGCTACCAGTAAGCTGAGAACCACATTTCCTAACCACTTTGCTGATAAGTGTAGATGTCATGTCTTACTCAACTCTGCACTTGAGACAGGTCACTGGGAGTTATGTTACATAAGTGGAATAGATGAAAAGGTAAATTCATAAGTATAGAATACTGCTGCTAACTCTTATCTCAAATTAATTGTTTCATTCTGGACTATTTCTTTACCTTTGTTCTGGGCTCTTGCTGGAAGATACTTTCAAACAACTGTTAAGAAATAACTCTGAGTCACATCAGCATAAAATCTGGAGGCTGCAAGTGATTGTAAATTCTGTCTTTGGATGCATGTAAACGATAACCTATCTGTATCAGGTGATCTTGCTCTTTGGCATTTGTGAAAATGAGATTATGTGATTCTGAGCACTCTTTGCAGTGACCTGATTTCTATCTCAAGTGACTTTAGACAATATTATTCAGCACTGTGTGTATATGTAATGTAGGGAGGCTTGGGGTGTGTGTGCATGTGTGTCTGTGCATCTCTGTGTGCGCAGGCCAAGCTCGGTGGCCTTTCTGATACCTTTGCTAAGATCCTCTTTATCCTTCCCATTTTGAGGGATATTTACCCTCAGCATCATGTAAGTGGAAACCTTTTATAAATAATGCATGCTTCGTGCTACACACAACCTGCCTATGAAATACTGTAAACGTGGATTTTGAATTTTCTTTATTGTGGGCACAAAATTATTTTAAAGAGCTTGCAATTAGAGACAATCTTGTAAAGCAAAATCCTGGATTCTAGGAATGCAGATGTGAGTTTTATTCCAGGGTCCACTCTGATGAAGCTTTGTGACTTTAGATAAATCACCTTCCTTCTATGGGCCTGTTTTCTCACCTGTTCCTTTGAAGGACTGTCCTTTAGGTAGGCAGTGTCCTTTCAGATGCAGCCTGCCATGAACTTCCCAGGAGGCACTTGAGGACAACAAGATTTCCATGGCTTAGAATGACGTCATGCCTTCCAAATCACCATTGATAAAATTGATCAGAATAAGACTGTGTTGACTCTCCTCCTAATACCACTTCCAGAAATAAATTTGGAGTCATCTCCAGTAATGGGTGTGAGCTCAGTTTACTGGACCCGTTTTTCTGAGAATAGCTTTATGAAGAACTTCTCCCTGTAGGCAGATGCCTGCTTTTATAACACCATATATCAGTGTGAATGACCATGAAATCCATCTTTAGTGTCTCAGCCAAATGGATAAACAGGGACATACAATTTCACAGCCAAATCACCAGTGGCATTTAAAATTTGCAAGGAAGGCAAGACTGCATGCTCACATGTTGCTTCAGAGTCCATTCATTCATCCTTCATGGCTCTGCTCACAAGCTTCTTCTTCCAGGTACTGACTGTGGAGGGTGGCATTCAGTGCATACCAAGTCCTCAGGGAGCTTATAATAGGTGGAAAGGATAAGATGTGAACCAGAGGAATTTCATTTTGTCTTTTAACAAGGTTATTTTCACATCATTTGCTATTTATTTGTTCCTCCAACTAGCTATACCAATTCTAAAGCAAGGATGACAGATTTTCTTCTCCTTAGCTGTTCTAATCTGAATTGGCTGCCTCTATTTACTACAAGAACACCTCTATTGGGGGACAAGTCTAACACATCTTCTTAGTCATCCATGAGAAACAACAGGGTTGAGACAGAGCAATTTTATGTTCCTTTATTTATCAATAAATTATCACTAAGATACGGTTCTTATTATGTATAAGGTAGGTTTCTAGGCCTAAGGATCCAGCAATGCAAAGAACAGTTATAATGTTCCAGTGGCAGAATCAGAAAATAGACAAAAGACAGAGGACACCCAAAGACAATGGGCACTAGAGAAGAAAATAAATGAATCAGAGGAATGGAAGTGTCAGGAGGGGAAGTAGCTGCAGTTGCACCCTGGATTCTCAGGGGAGGTCTCCCACAGGAGAAAAAACAATCAGCAAATTCTTAGAGTGGGCAAAGGACAGGGCAGATTGAAACTAGAGAGAGATCAACCTGGGCAGGAAGGCAAGTATAAAACTGAGGTGGAAACATCCCACCTGTGTTCTAGCAGCAATGAGGAAGCTACTGTAGCTGGATAGATCAGAGAAGGATGAGGACTCGGATTGCAGGAGGCTTACTGACCTTGGGATTTTACTCAGAGTGAGATACCTCAGTCCCGTCACAGACCTTGGTGCTTCCTATGTGTTGAATGAATGCTGTATAGGTATTCCTGATGTGAAAATGAGAACAAGAAGATTTGTGGTTCCTGTATCCAGCACGATCTGTTTCTGGCCTGGGCAGGTGAGGGGGCTTCAGTTGAATGGAATGTTAACTCACTCAGAGGCCCAAGTTTTGAATGCCCAGAGCCATTAATAGATAAAGCAGTCAAACTAACTGGGGTTCAGAGGCTGGAGAAATGGACTCTGATGGAGGGATTCCAAGGATTCATCTAAGACTTGAAACTCAGAGAGACATCCCAGAGGAAGCAATAGTATCCACTAAAGCATAGAAGATGCTGAACAAAGTCAATGAACATGGGATGGTAAAGGTTTGCTGGAACAAAGGAGAAAAATGGAAGGGGGTACATTATGTACAGATCATAAGTTGGGACCAGATCTCAAAGACTGAATCCCAAGTCAAGTAGGAAAGCAGAAACCATGGATAGTTCTGGAGCAAAGAAGTGTCAAACCAAGGAATCAGCAGCAATCAACTACGGTCTAACGAAAGAGGGAGAAACCGATCATGTGGCTGTTGGCATGGGGGCTGTTCTAGCTCTTTGGCTGAAGCGGTAGGGACACCAAGAGACGGGTACACAGGAAATATGGAGGAAGGCAAATCCACATGACTTAGAAACACATTGTATGGGGAAGAGGAATTCTCCCGGCCCACATTCTCGGCAGGTTTTCTGAACAATTATGTATGTTCAAACATTAACCAGCATGAACTGTTCATTTCCTCTGTCTGCTTTCCTTACAGAGGTGATTTAGAATATTTTGAAAACTCCCACATTTTCCAAAGTGCACATCAAATGTGTGCTGTGGCTTGAGTGAATGTTTCTTAAGTGCAAGCTTACACTAAAGCGGTTCCAAAGTGTCTGAGATGTGATCGCTTTTCAGAAAGGCCCGCAGGAACACAAAGGCCAGGGTACTTGAGAGGTGTTCTCTCCTGCTAGAGAATCTTTGATTAATAATACGCAAAAACAAAGGAGGTGAGCAGCTCTCGAGACATTTTGCTTATGAGAGACAGTGCGGCCTGGTGGTTAGGAGCAAGGAATCTGAAAATCCTCACTCTTACCCTCACTGTCTGTACGACTTTAGCAAGTTCTTTAGCATTTTTCTGCTTCTTTTAGCAGATGGGTAAACATGACCTCCAGTGAAGTTTGTGTATCTGACAGATACACACACTAGCAACATAGCCAGCCACAACTTGGATGGTCCATATAGACAAACACACAATTATTACTGACATAAAGAAGGCAAAGTGGTGGAAGGACACAGGTACAGTGACAGCTACATGAAGGGCACTGCTGCGGGTAGGCACCTGCACTAGCCTCAGCTGGACTCCGGGCTTGACCTACCTTGTTCTGCAGCCCGCAGACTCTAGGATGTGCTGCTAGTGAATGGCACAGCTGGCACGTGAAGCCCCATTAAACAGTTGCCTAAGTTACCCCTTGAAAATCACTGGGTTTAACATCCTCACTTTAAGAGGAAACAGATGTTCAAGGAGATTAAGTAATTTGACCACAACCCAGAGCTACTTAATGCAGACATGGAGCTAGCACTAGGCCTGTCTGCCTTATAGGTGATGACTTTGTTTATCCCCCTATTATGCCCCAAACAAAACCATACCCAAACATATCCTCTGTAGTCCTTCTCTATCTGTTCACTAAAAGTCATGTGAAAGAATTTACTTCTCCCTTTACACAGTCGTTTTCCCTCTAGCAGCTCCCAGATTTTCATCCTTGACTTCAGTGCAAACATCGTGTCCCATCAGTGACACTACCATAACCAGGGAGGTGCCACAGCTGCCTGTAAGCTTCCACCGGATGTGATTCACCAGCAATAACATCCTTCCTCTCAGCGGAATGCCACCTCTCACTTTCCACCTGAGGTCTGAATTTTCTGGGTCGGGTTTCCTGGTTAGACAAACTTGTGAGCAATGTGTGGGTTGGACGCAGGAGGGTTAAAATAGGCAAACCACAAAAGGTTACTTCTAAGCTTAGTCTCCTGAAGTTCCGACCTCCTCATTCTTTCTTTTGTGTTGCAAAACATGCTCTGTCCAGAAAATTCCCCAGAGAGTGGGTTGTTAGTTTGTAGGAGTAATTACTTTTCCAGAATTAACCTGAAGCCAGAAAACACCTTGTTGGGGGCCTGGCGTATGATATAGTCATCTTAAATTAGAAGCTCAGTGTCCTAAATGTGGCAAGTGATAGCCATCTCCAACTTGTTCTGGCCAGACCACAACTAAAGTTCTGCATGCATTTCAAGCTCTACATTTATTTTTTCAAAGTGAAAATATACTTATTGATTGTTTTATAATATAAGAAGTAATGCTCATTTTAAAACATTACACTAGTCACAAAGTATATAAAGTAGAAACAAAAGAAGTCCATCCTCCATAATTCCAACCCAGAAATAGCCACACTTAATGGATTGAGTTTACAGACTTTCTTCTGAGTGTACGTTTGATTGTGTTTTTATTTGTAGGAAAAGATGTTTATATATATATATAGTTATATATATTTATTTATATATATAGTCTTACAACCTATATTTGGATTTAAATGGATTGTGCTTTTTCTTCTGTCTGAATATTTATAAATTTGTTTGTAAATAGATTCACTGATTTATCATTTTTGTTCATTTACTGTTTAGACATTGATCTGATGGTGTTTATTGGGCACTTACTATATGCCAAGCATTGCAGTGCAGGTGCTCATTGAGTAGAATTTTTGGTAGCAAAATAAACATGCTGTAAAATTTATTATTATAGCAGTTTTAAGTGTATGACCCAGTAACATTAAGGAGATTGACACTGTTGTGCAACCATCTGCCACCACCCGTTTGCAGAAATGTTTGATCTTCCCCAACTGAAACTCTGTATCATTTAAATAATACCTCTTCATTCTCCCTGTCTTTAGTCTTTGGCAACAACCACTCTACCTTCTGTCTCTGTTAGGTACCTCATGTAACTGAAACTGTAGAAGATTATGAGTCTAAGTTATTTCACTTAGCATACTATGATTAAATTTTATCCACATTTTAGCAGGAGTCAGAATTTACTTCCTATTCAAGGATGAATAATGTTCCATTGCAGTTTGGAATATCCGTATCCTTCATTTTATTTTTCCATTTATTGACTGAAGACATTTATGTTGCTTCAACCTTTGGACTATTTTAAATAATTTTGTTGTTCACATAAATAACTCTGTTGTCACATCTACTCCAATCTCTGATTTCAATATTTTTGGGTATATACCAAGAAGTCAAACTGAATAATCAGAAATTAATTAAATGTTTGATTTTTCAAGGATCTGCCATATTGTTTCTCAGGAACTGTACCATTTTATATTCTCACCAACAATATACAAAGACTCCAATATCTCCACATTTTTGTCAGCATTTACTGCTTTCAATTTTTAAAAATAAGTAGTGGTCATCTTAGTAGAGAGGAAGTGTTTTCTCATTATGACATGATTTGCATTTCTCGAATAATTAGAATTTTGAACATTTTCCTACATACTTGTTGATGATTTTTATTTTTGTTTGAGATATGTCTATTCAAATTCTTTCCCATTTTTAATCTTTCTTCTGTTATTGTGGAGTTATAGGAATTCTTTATATATTTTGTATACTGATCCCAGTATATCAGATACTAATTAGATATTTTATTTGCAAATATTTTGTCCTATTCTGTGACTGTATCATAAATATTGATAGTCATGCATGAAAGTTTTTAATCTTTTGAAATCCAATTTATCTAGTCTTTTGCTTGAGTTTTAAATAAAATGCAGATTATAAGCCTGCATGGAATTCACTTTATAACTGAGGAAACATAAATTAAACAATTAATTAGACACATCCTTGTCTATTTGTTCAGTAGTAGATAAGATTTCAGGGCTACAACTGCACAAACTAAGGTTATATTGTGTCTTTGGTGAGGAGAGATTTTCTGAAGACCTGAAGTTGAACTGAGTAGAATTTAGTGTACTGAGTTCTTAATAATTGGACAGATGGGTAAAGGCTCTGAGGGAAGTGAAAGAAATAGAAGAGGCTGACAAATTTGAATGGAGCAGTGTGGTATAGGACCAAAACTGATCAGACAGTGTTAAAGACATTCGTGTGTATTCCATCACAAAGTCGTAACTGAAAAATATCCTCACTTTCATTTGAAGGAGTAAGCGTGCAGTAGACGAAATCAGGGTCAAGGGAACAGGTACTAAGGAATGTACTTGCTTATATTGAAAAAGAAAAATAGAAGTAAGACTAGCCTTGGGTATAATCAGATCCGGAGACCCAAATTAAGCTGCCTAGGCTTTTCTTAATGCTCTTGATTGTTGTCCTCTTTATTTTAGCCACATTAGCTTATTCTGTAGATAGACTCTTTCCAAGTGTTAAGGGTTGAGAGATTTTTGTCACACTTTGTGGCAAATATCTTCCCAAGTATAGGTACCAAATGAAGGAGATAACTTTTCTCTACTTTATTAAGTACATATAAACCCACCATGTCTTGCATCTGACCTATGCTTGATCTACTGCACCAACACCCACAGAGCAGTGTCATTTTACAACCTACTGTGAGGACAAATTCTCTGGTCTCACTCTTGGTCTAGAGTGAGAATCTCGGAAGAAAGTTCCACTGATCTGTGTTTAACCAGCTCTACCAATGACTCCTATGCACTCTCAATTTTAAAAGCTACTGTTTTAGACCAATCACTGACAAAAGAGATGGGATAATAAATAAACAGATCTTAGTCACAGGCTCACCCTCATAGTATGCAAAGAAAATGTTTTGTAGTTGATAGAGGCACCATGATGTCCTGAAATGATTGGTAGATCTGTTCTCCAAAGACAAAGACAGAAACCATGGATTTCTGTCATCAGAGCTAAAGAAAAGATCCCTGAAGACTGAAATCCAAGATGTCCCACAGCAGCACAGCACATATGAGAGCTACATGCTGAACACAAGAAGAATCTGTTGAAGTGTTTGCAGCTGGAAAGGCCCAATCAAGCAGGCATATGAATTATAACTGTTACATGTCATTCTGACCTGCAGAAAGAGCAGATAGAAAGCATTACTGTTACCTAGACCTGACAGTGAATAAGCAGAGAGAGTGAGCAGTATCTACAGAATCGGCTTGCCAACAGTCAGAGATCAGCTGGACCTGGGGAGTGAAGAAGGGAAGGAGAGGGACATGTCTGGTATGATTCCATCATAAGACCTTTACATTTTGTTTCTCTTTAGTCTAGAAATCCTCTTGTTTCTTTTCTTTACCTAGAGAAATGTTACTCCTTCATCAGGTCTCATCTTAAGTTGTTTCCAGTCTATAGATTCTTGATTTTCTAGATGAGTGATGCTGAACCTTTTAGAGCTTTCAACGATACAAATGACCTACTGCAGCAGACATGGCATATGTTTTGCTACCGCTGTTCTAGACCCTTCCAAGTGTTGATTACTTTTCACAGTTTACACCCTTATACTCACTCACATATAAAGCATTCTCTTTAAGATTGTACTCTTCTACATGCTATATAACCTTTAAAAATAGAAGCTGTTTTCTCCCAAGAGATAGGAAAACTCAGTCATAGGGTACATGGGCTCTGTACTCAGGATGCTTATGTTTAACTCTTGGTTCTGCTACTGGCAGGTATGTGATCGCGTAAAAGTCACTCATACTTTCTGTGCCTTAGCTTTCCTGACTGTCAAATCAGTATACTACTAGTCTTACCTCATGGAGAAATTTTGAGGAATACATTAGGCAATATGTACAAAGCCTTTAGAACAACATGCTTACAGTAATTACTAGTGTAGTATTAACAACTTTAATTGCTTTTTTTTTTTGTTCCTAGTACTTTTCCTGGTCCCTAGCATCTTCTAGCCACATATCAACAAAAGAATAAAGAGTAGATGACAACTTTTCAAATGTAACTCTCTGAATGTGGACACTATGTGCTCAGCACAGGGAGCACTGGAAGAAGAGTAGATGGGGTGCACAGACAAGGTGACAAAGTCAGCATTAGAAATTATAAATCCTATATACTTCAGATGCCATCAGGAAAAGGTGTGGAAAAGCAGATGAGAACATGAGTTTTGTACCTCACAACTGAGCATGAGGGGTTGCGTTAGTTTCCTAGAGCTGTTATAGTGACTTCCTACAAATTGGGTGGCTTACAATAGACATTCATTCATCAAAATTCTGCTAAGTCTGAAATGCAGGTATAGGCAGGGTTGCACTCCCTCACGAGGTTCCAGGAAAGGGTCTCCCTTTCTCTTTCCAGCTCCTGCTAACCTCATGCATGCCTGGGATAGCAATGGCATAACTCTAAACTCTGCCTCTATCTTCACATGGTCTCTCCTTTGTCTGTGTCTAGACCTTCTTGTTCTTTAAGGACATTGTCTTTGGATTAAGAGTCCAACTTAATTTACTGTGACTTCATCTTGAACAATTACATCTTCAAAAATCACACTTCCAAATAAATTCATATCCTACAGGATTATGGGTTTCAAGATATCTTTTGGGGAACATAATTAAACTCACAATGACATAGCAAACAGACACTGTTTAGAGGAATGATGATAAGAGAAGAATAGCCTTGCAATTATAAGTAGAATTCTTAGAGTCAAACAGAGGTGACAATGGTTCCACAATCTACTGCCAAAGACCTTGGGAAAATTGCCTAAGCTTTCTAGGATTTAGACTCTTCATCTGTTAAATAAATGATAGTACAAGTACTTACCTCTAGATTTCTTGCAAATCTTGTATGAGAGAACAACAGTATCATGTTAAGTGTAGGTGTTGAATAAACAGTACCTGTTGACTGAGATTTTTTTATGGGAAGAATTTAGTGTGAGAAAGAAAGAGAAGCAAGGGATAAATCTGTAACCCAGAGGAAGTAAGCATTTTAGTTAAAATGAGACAAAGTAGCAACCAGAATGATGAAAATACTAGACACTATTTCCTGGTATTTTAGGTGTGTATATATATTCCAGGAATTCAGTCTTCTGCCAAGCCTAGGACAGATGACTCAATATGAGGTTAGCTGATAAACTAAGTGAATACAGAAAACACATAGCCAGCAGAAGAGAATTATTTCAAGTTGGTAGGTAGGGAAAGAAGAATGAATGTCATCTGTTAATCTCTGAATTGTCTCCTGCAGAAGAGCTTCAAACCTAACCTGTACTCAGGACCTAGAACTAGGTGATAGAACAGAGAACTGTTTCTATTCAGTTGAAGACATCATTTGCTGATATGTGCAGGGAGAGATGGACAGAATTAGCCACATCCCACACTCACAGTGTCTTTGTATTGGGGAATTGTTATAGTAGCTGCCTGAATAATTTCTATCTACCCTTGATTTCAAATTGATGTCAAAGAGGACATAAACATGGGGCATTTAGTACATGAGAGAAACACAGTAGAATCTATTCAAGAAGACCCATTAAGCTGTCTGAAAATTATTTCCAAAGACAAAAAGTACCAACCATTGATTTCATATTATGCTTAATTTATTTTATGCTATATTTCTGTGGAAAACCAGTAGTCTTTGGAGAGGATCTCTTTAGAGATCACAATGATCCTTTCATTTTTTTTTTTTTAAGTAACAGCTAATGGTCATGAAAATGTCCTTTAATGGAAGGGAGCTAAGGCAGACTGGTAAAACAGATGGTTCTTCCTGTTCTTTCTTAACAAGGCATAGGACACAGAACAGTTGATATCCATTCTCAGTACTGCGAAGAACGATCAGCAGAGACATCAAAGAGAATGAAAAAAGAGAGCAAACAGTCCCATATTTTAAAATTACTCTGAAGTGATCTCTAGGATATGGCATCTAGGCACACATTTGAGAACAAAAGACTTAATCTTCTGGCTGCTCCAACTGTTGCCGGGAGACAGCTCAAAATTACCGGGCCACTTCAGAAACTGGTGGACAGGGTCACCTCCCTCCCTGGAGCAGCTCTCAGTCTGACTGATCACTGAGGACACAGGGCCTGGTGATCTCCTTTCTGCCAAGGATGTCGCTGAGGAACTGTGAGCTTCAAACTTCTCTAAGGAGTTGATTAAAATTGGTTGGATTTTGTGATAGCAAATTCTTCCCTCTTTCCCATTTGTTTTGAAAGAGCAATATACTATTCAAAAATGAGGGCCTGGGATATAGCACAGCAGCACAGCACCTGCCTGCCAACCGCAAGGTCCTGAGTTCAATTTTTGGTACAAAAAAAAAAAAAAAAAGAATACAAACTAACAAATTATTATCTCTTAAATTTTATTCTATTATTTTAAACAGCTTTATTGAAATACAATGGATATGCAATTAAAAGCAATTACTGTATACAAGAAATGTCTGCAACTTGATAAATTTGGATATACACCCATCCCTGTAACACCATCACCAAGATCACGATAATATATAATCACCACCAAATGGGCTCGTTGTGGCAGCACATATACTAAAATCACCTCCAAATATTCCTTCCTCTGTGATTTTGAAAGATAACTATACAAATGGAAAAACCAAATAGAATAAATCTGTCCTTTATATGATAATGTGAATACTGTTTCTGGCTATCCCAACTAAAACCTGCCTCAACCAATTTTACATGTGTCTAACTTAAGAATATTGCTCAGTAGACACAATAGTTTTATGTTTTTCCTTAAGTTTTTATAAAAACTTTATTTTTAAATTAAATTTGATTCCAGCAGATACATAAAACATAAAAATGCACTATTTATGATATACCATACGATGTTTTAATGCATGTACATATATAGTATATTTTGACCAAGATAAATATCTGTCTCAAACATCATTTCTTTATGATGACAACACCAAAATATTATTTCTAACCTTTTAAAATATACAGTGTACTAACACCAGACCTTTTTACTCCTAACTATAACTTAATGCTCATTGATATCCATCTCTGTGTGTCCCTCCTTCCCTCCTTTTTCCTCAGCCTCTGCTCTATCATTTTAGATTGCTCACTCTTAACTTTTAACATGGGTCTCGGGGCTGGGGATTTAGCTCAGGGGGCTGGGGATTTAGCTCAGCGGCAAAAGCGCCTGCCTGGCAAGCGCAAGGTCGTGAGTTCAGTTCCTGGTACCAGAGAAAAACAAAAAAAAAAAAAAAACAAAATAACATGGGTCTCCATTAATCCAATAAAACTGCACTTTCTTCTTTATTGTTCTCCCAAATATAGCACAGTCTTAAACTATTGTTCTCACATTGTACATTATATCTTTAAACTCATTTATCCTGCATATCTGCTCTTTTGTAATTGCTAACCTGCATCTCATTCCTTTCCTCAACCTAAGATCCTGGCAGCTGCTATTTTTATTTTTGTATATTTCACTCTTTTTTAAAAAAAGATTCCAAATATAAGTGAGATCATGAAATATTCTGCGTTTTGTATCTGGCTTATTTCACTTAACATACTGTCCTCTCCTTCATCTATAATATGGAAGATGTAAGGTCTATTCGTTTCTTAAGGCAGACAATATTTCACGGTCTCTATGTGCCACACTGCTTTCTTCATTCATCTGTTGATGGATATTTAAGTTGTTTCTGAGTCTCAGTTATTGTGAATAAGGCTGCAGTAAACATGGGATGCAGATATCTTTACAAAATGATGATTTCATTTCCTTGGGTACATGCCCAGAAGAGGGATTGCTGGGTCATATGGCATTTCTATTTTTAATTTTTTTGGAAATCTGCATACTGCTTTGGAATAGCTGCACCAATCTACATTTTCCCCCAACAGGACACAAGGATTCCCTTTCCAACATATCCTCACCACCATATTTTATTTCCCCATTTTTGGTAGTAGCCATCCTAGTGGGTGTAAGGTAATATTTCCTAGTGTTTTCAGATTTTTATTTCCCTAATGATGGAGAATGTTGAGAACATTTTCAAGTACCTATGGCCACTTTTGTTTGTTCTTTGGAAAAATGTCTATTTTGGTCCTTTGTCTAGCTTTTCATTGAGTTTTTTCTAGTACTACATACATATGAGCTCTGTATACATTTTGCATCTTAACTTCTTATCAGGTATACAGTTTGTAAATATTTTTCCCTATCTGTAGATTTTTTTTTTTCCGGTACCAGGAATCGAACTTACAACCTTGCTCTTGCCAAGCAGGTGCTGTGCCCCTGAGCTAAATCCCCAGCCCCTCCCAATCTGTAAATTGCTGTTTCAGTTTTTTTTTTTTTTTTGAGATTTTTGTTGCTACTCAGAATTGTATTGTTTGAATAGTCCCATTTATCTATTCATTTGTACTATGAGATTTCATTGTGACATCTAGAATAACATTGTTAAGGCCAATGTCAAAGACATTTTCTCGTATATTCTCTTCAGAGTTTTATGGATTTAGGTCTTACACTGAAGTTTTTACATTAATTTTGATCCAATTTTTTTGTGAATGGTGCAAAATAAGGACACAGTTTTATTGTTTTGCATATGGAAATCCAGTTTTCCCAGTACAATTTATCAAAGACACTATCCTTTTCAAATTGTGTCCTCCTGGTGCTTTGGTAGAAAATCAGTTGACTGTAGAGTCTTGGATTGGTATCAGGGCTTTCTATACTATTGCTTTGCCCAATGTGTTGGTCACATACGAGGGCTGGGTTTGAGCCATAGTGTCACAGGAAAAAAAATGCTACTGATTATTTTATTTTGTACCCTGTAATTTGATTAAATTTAGTTAATAGATTTTTGTAGAAAACTTCAATTTTAAAAATTTTATTTTATTAGTATGTATTTTAAATACCTGAAATTTTCATTGATCTTGGCGAGTAGGTACATGTACATCATGTATATCTCAATTTTTTTTTCCCCTATCCCTCTCCTCCCACTTTTCTCCCTCTGACTCTAAATCCCTTTGCTCCATTTTCATTATTATTTTAAATTTGTGCTTAAAATATATAATGTTTACATTCTTTGTGTTTGGTTCTTGCTCTTTGGAAATTTTTAATGTAGGGGCTGGGGATTTAGCTCAGCGGCAAAAGCGCCTGCCTGGCAAGCACAAGGTCGTGAGTTCGGTTCCCGGTACCGGAGAAAAACCAAAAAAGAAAAAGAAAGAAAGAAATTTTTAATGTATAGAGTCATGCCATTTGAAGACACAAATAATTTTACTTCTTCCTTTCCAATTTAGATGCCTTTATTTCTTTTCCTTGCCAGATTTGTCTTGTAAACACTTCCAGAACTATGTTTAATAAAAGCAATGAGTACAGGCATCATTGTCTTGTACAGAATTTAATGGATATACTTTCATGTTTTCCCTACAGGTACTGACAGCTGTGGGTTTGTCCATATATGACCTTTATTGTGTTGAGGAACACTTTTTCTATATCTAAACAACTGAGACACTTTTAAGGAAGACAGGGTGTGAAACTTGGTTAAATACCTTTTCTGCATCAACTGGGATGAGTGTGTGCTTTTCATTTTTCATTCAGTGAATGTGATCTATCTATCACATTGGGCAATTTACCAGTGTTACACCAGACTAGGATGTCAAGGATAAATCCCTGTTGATCATTATATATGATCTTTTTGAGATGTTGTTGAATTATTTTACTAAAATGTTACTGAGAATTTCTGCATCGATGATCAGAAAAATAAGTCTACAGTTTTCTTTACATGTGATTTATTTGTCTAACTCAGGTTTCACAAAATGCATTTGAAAGAATTAGTTTTGGTTCTCATTATTTAGAAGAATTTCAGAAGTTTGGGGTTTATTCTATTTAAAATATTTGGTAGGAGTTAGCTCTGAAGTCATTTGGTATTGAACTTTTCTCTTTTGGAAGGTTTTTGATTACTTCTTTAATGTCTTTATTATTATTCTGTTCCAGCCTCCTACTTCTTCCTATTTCATTTTTGGTAGGTTGTATTTTTCTAGGAATTTTTCCACTTCCTGTAGGTGAGTCAATTATTTGACATAAAACTGTTCATAATAGTCTCTAATGAGATGGTAGGAATGTTTTTATTCTCTTTAAAATAAAATTATAAAAAAAGTCTCTGATGAATGTTTTTATTTGTGAAGCATCAGTTGTAATGTTTCTATTTCTACTGTAGAATTTATTTACTTTAATATTTATCTCTTTCTTAAATTAGTATAGCTAGGGGTATGTTAATTTTTTTAATTTTATGGAAAAAGGTACAACAAAATTTCATAACAAGGTGATAGGGGAATAACAATAGTTAATATATTGCAATTATTATCTTTAAAGAAGTAATTAGAGTACAAAATATGGGCATACAAAATTCTCCAATCAATGTTAGTACAAACCTCCCTTTTTAATGAACTAAGAGACACTAATAGCATAACTAACTTGCATTTTTTCTCCTGTTTCCCTTCTTTCTTTTCCCCTTTCCCCATTTTAGTTCTTTTTTGGTTTTTAAAAATTTCTTCCCATTTCACAATATCTATTTGCCTTAGTTACTTTTCTCTTATTGCTGATACAAAATACCTGATGCCCAGACTTAAGGCAAGAAAGGTTTATCAGCTCACAGATGTACAGGTTTTAGTCCATACTTGTCTGGCTCCAAGGCAGAGTGGCACATGGCACAGGGCAACATTTCATGGCTGTAAAAAACCCAGCAAAACAACAAAAGAAAAAAAAAAGCAGCAAACAGCCTTTCTCTCCCTTACATTGTATGCAATCTACCTGCCTCAGGGTGGGTGTAGCACTCACACCCATAATCCCAACATTGGACTATAAGTCAATCATAAACTCTAGAAGCCCACCCGTGACTGAATGAGCTTTTGGGGGTACATCCAGACATGAAGCATAACACTATTATACATTTTAAAGATTATTTACTCTTTCAATATCTTACATCAGAGAGGCAAAACAATGCCTACACATGTGAATTTGACTTATTTCACTAATGAGAATGCTCTCAAGTTTCACCTATTTATTTATAAATGTCTCAAATTTATCATTCTTAATGGCTGAGTACACCACTGTATGAAAATAACACATCGGCCCCTGGTGCACGGGGAGCCACAGGCGGGGAGCGCTGGTCTTCCGACCGGCACCTTGCTCCCTGCCTCGTAGGCCCCCGGAGGGAGGGCCCCCAGTGCACAGGGAGCCATGCCACTGAGAGTGCTGTGGCGTGCCAGCCTTCAGGCCGGCCACCGCTGCTCAATTGAGAACTATCATGACACAGAGAAACGATGACACAATTGGCCCACCATGCACCAGCTGCAGATGCCCCCCTAAGGACATGTGTGAATCATTCAAACATGGAAAAACCCCTGGGAATACATGCTATACAATGGGCCACTCTTGCTCCTGCCATTGAGAACCAGAAAGGTCTAGAGTCAGCAGAGGAGCAGCTGCTGAACAAGGACTCGGAGAACATGAGAATGCAGACTAAGCCCAAGGGGTCAGAGGTCCTGTGGACTGGGGTCATGAGAGCCGCTCAGAACCTGTAAACCAGGAGGACCTTGCACAATACATGTGGAGACTCCCTGGAAGCCATTCTTCCCCTGACAGTACAGGCTGTGGTGGAGCCCTGGAGAAGTCTGCAACAGGATTCCTGCTGCCTGTGCTGACAGCTGGGGAGAGGACACTAACTGGTTGTGGGGTCCCAATGCGATGGGAGGCTGGAGAGAAAACACTACAAAAAATGGCTTTGGCCCCAGATAGCTGACTTGATTTTTGACAACCCTTAGGCTGTAACTACTTGTTAGATCCTTCTTGCGTATCTCTGTCTTCCTGAGAAACCACTTCTAAGATATCAACATGTATTACAGCAGTCATTGATATTTTCCTACTAATCTATCCATAACTCTGTAATGTTTGTATTGTTCCTATCCTATTTCATAAATGGATGCATGTTTATTATTATGCGTTTCCTACAACAACCATTGAGAATAGTTAATGATTATTCAATAGGTTACTCATGTATAGTTCTATTTATTTTCTTTTGAAGATACCTAAGTAGGGTACAACAACTACTGATAATCTCCTACCTCTTTTGTCTGTAACTCACTATTATTTGTCTATTTGTTTTCCTGAGAAACTATCTTGTAGATAACAATATGTAAAACAATAACCATTGATAATTTCCTACCACTTTGTCTGTTGGTAAGCACCCCCCATTATTGTTATCCTTCTCTTACTCTTTAGAATAAAAAAAAGAAAGAAAGAAAATAACACATCTTTTTTGTCCATTCTTTGGTTGATGGGTATTTGGGTTGTTTCCAGAATGTAGGTACTACAAATTTCACTGCTATAAACATAGGTGCACATATGTCACTGTGGTATGATGCTTTTAATTCTTTTCAGAAGATGCACAGAGGGAAATAGCTGGGTCAAATGGGACCCTTAATCCTAGTTTTTTGAGGAATTTCCACACTGATTTCCACAGTGGCTGCACCAGTCTACACTCCCAGCAACAATGGAGACGTGTTCCTTTTTCCTCACAGCCCCTTCAGCATTTGTTATTGGTTGATTTCTTGATGATAGTCATTTTTTCTGGAGTGAGATGGAATCTTAGCGTTGTTTTATTTTTTTATTTATTTATTTTTGGTTTTTCTCCGGTACCGGGAACCGAACTCACGACCTTCCGCTTGCCAGGCAGGGGCTTTTGCCGCTGAGCTAAATCCCCAGCCCTTAGCGTTGTTTTAATTTGCATCTCCAAAGTGACCAATGGTGTTGAACATTCTCTCATATGTTTATTTGTCATTTGTATTTCTTTATCTGTAAAGGACGTATTCATTCCAGATATCCATTTTTTCTTTGGGTTTTTCAATTTGGGGCTCTGAGTTTGTTTTTTTTTGTTTTTGTTTTTTTTTTTTTTCCAATTCTTTATACGTTCTAGATAGAAGCCCTTTGTCTGAGGGACAATTGGCTATGTTTTTTCCCAATCTGTGGGTTGTCTTTTCACTCTTTTGCTGATTTCTTTTGATGTGCCAAATCTTTTTAATAAGATGAGGTCCTACTTATTGACTCTGAAGTATTTTCCATGCAGTTTGGTTTTTGTTCATGAACTCTCTGCCTACACCTATGTCTTCAAAATTTCTACTTACATTGTCTTCCAGGAGATTTGTTGTTTCTGTCTTAATATTTAGGTGTTTGATCCATTTTGACTTTAGTTTAGTCCATGGTGATGGGCATGGGTCTAATTTTGGTCTTCAGCATGTAGAGAGCCTGTTGTTCCAGCACCATTTATTAAAGAGGCTGTCTTTCCTCCAGTGAATATGTTTGTCAAAGATAAGATGGCTGAGTGCATTTGCAGTCGTGTCCGCATCTTTTAACCTATTCCACTGGTCTAAAGGTTTCATTTTTTTTTTCCAGGACCATATGATTTTATCACAGTAGGTTTGTAGTATAATTTCAAGTCAGGGGTTGTGATGCCTCCTGCCTTGCTTCTGTTGCCCAGAATTGCCTTCACTATTCTAGGTCTCTTCTGGTTCCAAATGAATTTTAGGAATGTTTTCTCTAGTTCTGTGATGTATGTTACTGTTATTTTGATCAGAATTGCATTAAATCTGTAAAACAATTTAGGGAATATGGCCATTTTCACTATGTTGATTTTTCCTATCCATGTCCCAGGAATATCATTCCATTTTCTGATATCCTCTTCAATCTCCTTTTTCATAGTGCTGCAATTTTCAATGTATAGATACTTTACTTCCTTTAATTGACTCCTAAGTATTTCATTTTAAGGGGATGTTATTATGAAGGGTGTGGTTTCTCTAATATCTCTCTCAGTGAGTTTGTTGTTTGTGTACAGGTATGCTATTGATTTCTGAGTGTTGACCTTTATGTAGCTATGATACAGAATTTGATTATTAAATCTAGAAGTCTTTTGGTGGAGTTTTGCAGTCTTTTATGTAGAGTATCATGTCATCTGCAAATAATGAAAATTTAACTTCTTCCTTTTCTGTCTTATTACTTTTATTTCTCTCTTGTCTAATTACTCTGGCTTATGTTTTCAGAACCATACTGAATAGGAGTGGTGATAATGGACCTCGTTGTCTTGTACCTGATTTTAGAGTAAAACATTTCAGTTACTGTCCATTCAGTATGATGTTGGCTGTTGGTTTGTCATAAATGGCTTTTATCACAGTGAGGTGAAGACCCATCTATCCCAAATTTCTGTAGGGTTTGTACAGGGAATGAGTGTTGGACTTTGTCAGAAGCTTTTTCTACATGAGATGATCACGTGATTTTTGTCTTTGGATCTGTTGATACAGTGTATAATGCTTATTGATTTGTATATAGTGAACCATCCCAGAATTCCTGGGATGAATTCCACTTAGTCATGGTGCATAATTGTCTTGATGATTTTCTTTATTCTGTTTGCTAGTTTCTTATTGAGGACTTTTGCATCTATGTTAATTAGGGAGTTTGGCCTGTAGTTCTCTTTTGTGGTTGGATCTATTCCTGGTTTTGGTGTCAGGGTAATTCTTACTTTCAGGAATGAGTTAGGGAGTATTGCTTCTCTTTTAATTTCTTTTTTTTTTTTTTTGGTTTTTCTCTGGTACCGGGAACTGAACTCACGACCTTGCACTTGCCAGGCAGGTGCTTTTGCCGCTGAGCTAAATCCCCAGCCCCTTTCTTTTAATTTCATTAAACAGTTTGAGGAGTATTGGCACTAAATCTTCTCTATGTTCTTATAGAATTCAGCAGTGAATCCATCAGGACCTGGGCTTTTCTTTGTTGGTAAATTTATAATTATGTTCTCAATTTTACTAACTAATATTGGGCTATTCAGAATTTTTATGTCTTCCTGATTCAGCTTTGGCAATTGATGTGGACCTAGCAATCTTTCCATTTCTTTTGTGTTTTCCATCCTATAAGAGTAAAGATTTTCAGAAGAAGTATTGATGATCTTCTGAATTTCCACAGGATCTGTAGTGATTTTACCCATTTCATTCCTCATTGTATTAATTTGAACTTTTTCTTTCCTTTTTTTGATAAGGTTGGCTAGGAGTTTTTCAGTTCTATTTTTTTTCCTTCAAAAAACTGACTCTTCAATTCATTAACTATTTGTATTTATTTCTTAGTCTCAATTGCATTAATCTCTGCTCTGATCATCTGAATTTCCTCCCTTGTTTAGGCTTTGGGTTTCACTTGCTCTTCTTTTTCTAGAAGCTTGACGTACAAAATTAGATTATTTATTTTTGCTCATTCTGTTTTCCTGATGTGAGAATTGACCACTATTTCTTTCCCTCTTAGGAATGTTTTCTTTGCACCACACAGGTCCCCATATGTTGTATCTGCATTTTTGTTTAATTGTGATACTGATTAATTTCTTCTTTAATTTCATCTGTGACCCATTGGTTGTTCAGGAGAGTGCTATTTAATTTATGTTTATGGAGGTTTTTGCAGTTTCATTTGACATGAATCTCCACTTTCATTGTGCTATGATCATGTAATATATGTGGGATAATTTTAATGCCTTTTCATTTATGTAAGCATGTTCTATGGGGTAGTACATGATCTATTTTAGAGAATGTTTCATGTACAGTTGAGAGGAATGTATATTCTGATGTTAGGTGGAACACTGTAAATATTTACTAAGTGCATTTCTTCACAGGTTTGGCTCAGTTCTGTTATTTCTTTGATGACTTTTTTGTCTAGTTATCTATCTCTTTGTGACAATGGGTATTGAGGTCTCCCTTCACAACTGTGTTATTGCTTATATGATTTTTCATGCTTATTAATAATAGTTTTATACAGTTGGTGCTCCTGTATTTGGTGCATATATATTTATGATTGTTATCTCTTCCTCTTGCAGTTTTCCCCTAACAAGTATGTGGTGACCTTCTTTACCTCCTTTGATCATCCTTGGGTGATGTTCACATTGTTTGCAAACAGAATAGCTGTCCCTCCCCTTTTCCGGGTTCCTTTTGCAAGGAAGATTATTTTGCATCTTTTGACTCTCAGTCTATGATTTTTTTTGAGTTAAAATTATTTCTTGTGTACAGCATGTGTTGGATTTTTTTCTTGATCCACTCTACCAGTCTGTCATTTTATTACTGGTGAATTAAATCCATTTACATTGATGGTTATAATGGATATGTGCTGGCTTACCTTTGTCATGTTATTTTCCTGCTGTTGGTTGCTTGATTTTGCCTTCTGTTTAATTGCTTGCCCTGCCTGGTGGTTTCTTTCTTTGTTGTTCTTGGAATTTTGGTCATTTTTATTTCTATCTAGAATATGTTTCAGTATGCTGTAAGGTTGGTTTGTTCATGAAATTCTTCAGTTGTTCTTTGTCATGGAAGTATCTTATGTCTCCATTAATTTGTAAAGTTTTTCAGGATACATCAATCTGCATTGGAAGTTGTTTTCTTTCAGAACCTGAAATACTTCACTACAAGCTGTGCTTCTTGTACAGTTAAACATGGTATATTAAGAGCATTCATATTTCTTTGGGCACTTTGAAAAGTCATTAGCGTGACTGTACAGGATAAACATTTCATTAATGCAGAAATACCCAGAGCAAATAAGAGTTTTAAGTAATGAGATGAGACATTGCACCAAATCCTGAGAAGATAAGAAGCAGATGGACAAAGGAAAACCACATTGTCAGTGGGGAGGAATCTAAAATCTAATTGGCTGAGCATCACTGTGACCTTTTAGAATACCAGAAATAAAGATAAGATAGCTCCAAAAATTACAGGAATCAAAAAAAGAAAAGATAAATGAAAGTATTTGGAAACAACATGCCATTAGAACATTTTTTTTCTCAACAACACTGAGAATTAGAATACAGTTGTATAATGCTTTAAAAATTCTAATTTAACACCTGAATTTTTATATGAAAAATTATCCATACATTTCATTTGTTAAGAGGATATATTTGTTGAGGCACACATAGTCTTGAAGAGGGACTTCTAATACATCTTTTTCCCAAAAAAATATATTAGAAGACATTCTTGAAAAAGAGAAAATAAACCATTAAATAGATCAAGAAAAACTTAAGAAAACTTGAGTTATAATGCAAGGGAAGAGAAGAAAATTGGATCATGGGGATTATGGTGATGAAAACTCCAGGTTAACATATAAATTAAAAGCTTAGGGAAAATGAATTCATATAGGATCCAGAAGACATAAGATCCTAGGTGAGATAGACTCAATCTTTAAAAAATTAGAACTAATGGAAAACTACTGTTTGTAATCATATTGAAAGAAGAGTTCTTGAAAGTGTTCTCTTAAATGAAAGTGTAATGCTTACTTTTATGTACTAAGTTAACTGGGCTAAAGAATACCCAGAGATGCAGGAAAACATTTCTGAGTATGTTTATGAAGGTGTTTCCAGAAGTGACTAGCACTGGAACTGATAGGCTGAGTGAATGTAAGTGGACATGATCCATTCCTTAATGATGTGAGTAGAACAAAAAGCCAGAGAAAGAATAAATTTATTTCCTGCTTGTGCTGAGACAGTGATTATCTTTTGCCTTTAGACATTGCCACTCACACTCTTCAGGTTTGCTGAGATGATATAGGCTCTCCTGGTTCTTAGATCTTCAGAGTGGGAGTGGGGCTGTGTACATCACCAGCTTTTCTGAGCTTTCAGCTTGCAGGATGTTGATGAGATGCTTTTCAGACTCCATAATTGATGAAGCAACCCCTCATAATAAATAGCTTTCTGAATATCTATATGGACTTGAAAAGAAAGCAAATCTTTGAACCAGCTATTACCACCATAAAGAAAATACAAAGAAACTATCACAACAAAGATACAGGTAGAGTATAAAAATTGGTGGCTCAGTGTCTTTGCCTTTTTGTGGTGCTCTAAAAAATACCTGGGACTGGGTGATTTATAAACAATGAACAGGAATTTGTTTCTCAGTGCTTTAGAGGCTGGGAAGTCTAAGACCAAAGGTTTAGGAGTTTTGATTATCTAGTTAATACTGAATCCTCTAGAGGGGAAGAACACTGTGTCCTCATCTGGTGGAAATAAGAAGGACAAGAGATGGAACGTGGCAGCAAACCTTTTTATGAAAGGGTTCACCTCCATTCACAAGTAGGATCACAAGGGGCCTGATTACCCTGTAGATGCACCACATCTCAATATTATCACACTGGCAACAATTGAATTTCAGAGGGGACACGGTCAAATAGTATCACTTAAATGCAGAATTTACAGAGTTGTAACTATTTAAGGAACTGATTCAACTTCATCCAAATAGTCATAAATATTGGTGAAGTGACAAGATCTTTCATATGAGAATGCCAAGGACCCCATTAGAATGTTATAAGTATTGAAGCTGGAAAATGTGGCATAATTATGACATCATGATTAGAAGGTAGGTGTTTGAAAATCTGATTTCTATCTCCTGTAGGTAAGAAATAAAAAGAATATGTTATAACCGTAAAATAAAGGCAAAAGAGTAAAAAAGTGGCTGCCATTCAAAGAATGATCTAAATTGCAAAACAGAATTGCTGTTCTTTATAATTGGCTTTGATCTTTTAAAATATCTACAACCTAGTGCCTTAATAACTTAAAAATAATTAAAGAAAATTTGAGTAAATCTATCAATCAGGTGAGATAATTCTGACTTTTCTTAGAATAGATTGAATTTACCTCAACAATTTATTTTTAAATAAGAATTAACTGGCAATAACATGCAATGTACTTAGTCCATAGTAAGCCTTTGCCAAAATACAGCTAATTTGCTCATTATAGTAGACAAAGGGTACAATACCAAAAGTCTGGTTTAGCTAATAGGGTTAGTTTGGTTACAAGAAAAGTTTAATTTACAAACATTCTGGCCTTCATGGAAGAATTTCTGGACTTCAGGAATGACAATGGTTCTTCTGCCAGCTTCAATAAAATGGTGACTACACTCACAGTAGACATTCCCCTTCCCTATCCTCAGTCATCAACTTTCTAGCCATCCATCACTTAACTGCTGCTAAGAACCCTGCAGGAGTTCAGAACACAATTGCCAACTGACTGTCTTGCTACGATGAGATATGGTTCCACTAGAGAGTAGGAAGTGAAATTGATTTGCAAGAGGCCAACATGTACAAAGCACTATTCCATTGGGTTAGTTACAGATATTCTATTTACCAAATATAAATGAAAGGCTTACTAAGGAACAAATTACACTTTAAAAGAAGCAAAAAACAATGTAGCTGTTGAATAATAACGAAATTTTATTTTATTTTGTACATTTGTTGAGTTTGTATTTCCTTAAAATTCTGAATTGTGTTTCACAAATATGTCTCTTCTCTAATGGAATGTATTATTTCATGAATTAAAGCTATTTTCTCCTTTTCCTTTGAAACTGGCTGAGGCTGAAGACATTTATGACTCACCAAAAATGATTGCATGTGACTCTTGCTCATACAAGACCATATGTCTGAGAGACATATTCTTCCAAATATGGGCATAACTGGGATGTTGATGTTACTGATAAACCTTTCTGTTCAACACAAGGATCCAAAGACTGAGCCCATGGTCTTGTTTAACCCTCATATTGCTAAGAAAATGGATAAGGAGCGTTATTTACCTCTCTTACATAATAAATAAGACTTGGAATTGGGCATTAAATTATACTGAAAATGCATTATGTACAGGTATTGATACAGATGAGGGTGAAATGGCACAGCCCTTAATTTAATGTAAATAGAGTCACACAAACTGGGAATTGTGCAGCTCTGAGAGGAGTGTCATAAGGAAGAAAAAATTATAACCGAAAGACCAAGAGGAGAATGTAGCCAAGAGCAGACTCTCTTTGCAAAGGGGGAAAGAGAAAGCGAATGCTCCCTTGGGGAGTATCTAGACCAAATCAGGCTTGTAGGGTGCACATTCAACATTTATTCACTATTTCCAAGGAGTACCCATCAAGCATTATTATTAGTCTGACATTAAAATGTGGAAACAGATGTTTACAGTGAGGAGATTTTTTCAGATTTGTTACTTCCTAATCAGCTAAGGGCTTATAGGAAAACAACTATAAAGTGTCCCACAACAGTGCTCAACCAAAACCTATAATACAAATCCCTCTTGGTGTGAGGTGTGACTGTGCTGCTCCTAAAAAAAAAGAAATTCTCTAATCCTGAACAACATTTCAATTAATAAAAATAAAATATGCATTCCTGTCTGGTTTTAATAAACATTCACTATTTTTTACTTGGTGACTTGTCTGAGTGCTTTGAAACGTACAGATTAACAAACATAAATCTGGCCTTTGAAAATATATCTTATTTTTTATATTTTTTGTAATATCCTCTTAGCTTCCTCATCTCATTTCTTACCTTCCTTAAATCTATTTAATGTATGTAGACAAACTTTTCAAAACCAATTGTGTCATCTGTTACTTTTAAGAAGGAAAAGTAAACGTATCACTGGTGAAGCAAAATATCTGACACCCAGAATTAAAAGGAGAAGAAATTTATTTTGCCTTGTGGTTTCAGAGGTTTCAGTTTGTGGGATATCATGGCAGAAGAGAGTTCTGGATCAAATCTACACACTTACGGCAGCTGGAAAGCAAAGGACAACAGTGCCAAAGGCATAACCCTAGTGTGCTACTTGCCGCCAGTCCCTAACTCCTAACACCACCTTTAATAAACAAATGAGTATAGCACCCCCATGATTTTGTCACCTCTTTTAATCTACTCAAGTTGCAAATTAGGGTGAACTGATACGTTTATGGTTCTGTTTCTTACTTTTCATCCCTTGTATATATAAAATACAATATATATTATATATTATGATGTCACAATATATGATGTCATAATATATAATATAACATTTTATAATATTAACATATTCTAATATGCTATATTATATATTATGATTATATTATATTTATATATGTTATATTATATACCATATCATAGTATATATAATATTATCTACATTATATATTATATTATATACACCATACATTATATCATGTATTATATTGTGTATTACATGTATATTATAGAATATAGCACATTATATTATATATGTTATATTATATACATTATATTATACATTATGTTTATATATAATATATACGAGAGAGAGAGAGACTGTGGGTTAGTGGGTTCCTCTTCTCTGCTACTTTTCTCACACCAGCAATTTTGAGCAAAACCTTGTATAGGAAGAATTAAATTTATTCAATGAGGATTATATAACAAGAGAATTCAGCATGGGACCCAGACTAATATTGATACATATAGAGCAAAAGGAATCTGCAAAAGAAAGACAATTGAAGAATATCTTTCAAAGTCTTACCAGATGAAATGGTGTTTGCTAGTAGACAATTTGCTATAAATTGTGACAATTTGCTACAGAATGTGAACATCACTTTTTATCATTTAAGGGCTCAAAGACTTTGACTCAAGACTCAATAAATAAACTATGTATAAGTAAATTAAAGCCTCAAGGCAACAAAGTCAAGAATTAAATGAGTATGATAAATATAACTATCATTGATATCTGCATTGAAAGAATAATTGACATTGGTGGAAATGATGTCAGAGTTAAGCAGACTTGAGGAAACTGACCTAAAGTAATGAAACAGCTTAAAAATTAGGAAACAAATTATTTATGGATGATGGGCAAAGGGGATAACACACATATAATTGGTGTCATTGTGAATGTGATGGGGGCAAATAAAAAGAAAAGAAAATGAATATTTAATCATGTAATCCTTTTTTAAAATACCAAAATATTTCCTTTTATTGAAAGATGAGTCCATAGTCTTTATGTGCTGACAGACTTCTTCGTGGTATGCTATTGTACATTTTTAATGGAGTCTTCCTTCTTTTTTCTTCTTCCCACTGGCTTCTCTCTTGCTTTGGAGTGTGTACCACTTCCATGAACATTGTATGTAGGGAACTTTCTGACATCTAATGAAATCTCATTCATTTTTAGAGGATTACAAGTCATTCATTTAATGAACAATAGTATAGTTGGCCTTATGTGTCTGTGAGTTCCACATCTGTGGATTCACCAACGGGACATCAAAAATATTGGCTAAAAATTGCATCAATACTGAATATGTACATTTTTGCTTGTCATTATTCTATGTGGAAAATAGTACTGCAGTTATTCATAAAGTATTTACATTGTATTAAGTATTAAAAGTAATCTAGACTGGAGACATAGATTTATGGTGAAGTGTTTATGCAGCAGGCATAAGGCCATGGGTTTAATTCTCAGATACTGATCCCCCAAAATGAAAAGTTTGTACAAGGATATGTATAGGTTATATTCAAATATAATGCCATTTTATATAAGAGACCTGAGCTCCCATTCATTTTCTTGTCTATATGAGGTCCTGGAACTATTCTTTCATGAACATACTAAGGAATAACTATACCAAACAATATGAGTAATGTCTAATATTTTTAAGGGAAACTATTATTAATTTCTTCCAAATAGTACTATGAGTAGTGTCTAAGAAAAGAAAGAATAAGGGAATCTCTGCCAATTTTATTCTTCTCTCTGATGAAAAATTCATGTATCAGAAAAGAAGTATATGACAGATGCACTGGGCATGGTCATACTTTAAGCTTGGAAGATGTGATGGCTGCACTTGGGTATCATCTTGATGAGATTAAAGAATAGTTAGAGAGCTGATGAAGCATTAATTATTCTCAATGTTTAGTACAAACTGAACTCCCTTTCTGCTGAAAAAGGAAGTTGAGTTTAGCATTTGAAGAAAATAATCGAACAACCCATGGTGTATCTATGAGGTAGTTTCTGGAAGAGACTGACATTTGAATCAGATTGGAAGGAAGATCTATCTTCAGTGTGACAAGGCACAGCTCAACTAGTTGGGGACCCAGATGGAACAGATGTGGAAGAAAGGGAGATGTCTTTGCCTGGAAGAGAGAGCCTTTTTCCTCCTACCCTTCAGTATTGGAGCTTCCGGGTCTTTGGTCTGTAGATTTAGGACTTTCACCTTCGTCTTTTGAGTTCTCGGTCTTTGAACCTTGAAACTATATTACTGACTTCCTTGGTTTTAAGGTAAGCCATGTTACCAGCCTCTGTGGCTCTCTAGTTCATAGATTGCCAATCATTGGACTTCCATCCTCTATGATGGTGTGAGCCAATTCCCATAATAAATCTTATCTATCTGTTATGATGTGTGTCTGGGTGTCCCCCCAAAGCCTCATGTGGCCAAGGGGGCCAGGCTTTTCAGAGGCAGCTGAATCTAGAATTTTTGATTGGTTCATTGTCTATTGCTGGGATTACTGGTATGACTGCTACACCTGCCCTAGAGTAGCTTGCATATAATATAAGGGAAGAAAAGTGGCTTGCTCTTCCCTTTTTGCTCTTATTGTTTTTGTTGTCTTCTGCCACCATGAACTGTTACCCCTCACACCACCCTGCCTTGGAGCCAGGCTAACTATGGACTGAAACATCTACAAACTGTAAGCTAAACAAACCTTTCCTTTCCTTAACTTTAGGTGTTAGGGTTTTTGTCTCAGCAATGAAAGAAATGTAACTAAAACCACATCTATCTATCTATCTATCTATGATTTATCTATCTTACATTAATTCTATTTCTTTAAAAACCTCTGATTAAAACAGAAGCCAAATATTGGCATGTTTTCTGGTAGTTAAAAATTCCTGCGTGAGGCATTTACTTCTGAACCATTTACATGGGATCATGGTACGTCCTGCCATCCTTCTAGTTAACGTAGATACAGACAAAATTTAAACTTTTCTAGGGCATTTAGGAGTCCATCTATGCTCCACAAAGATTAGGATGGGGCACAGAGAGGAAACGTCACATTTATGAAATTTGTTTCTGAGTGTTTCCTGTCTCCCAGTTATTCATACAATTTCTCTTCTAGCTAGATTCTTCTGTCCTTTTGTTTTTAAACTTGATGAATAATTGTTTAGGCTCAGGTCCGAATATTCATCTTGAAAAAGCACAGAAGAGAAGCTATCTTTCTCTTGACCTAGCTTCATGACCTACAATATTTGCATAACTTCATCTCTACCAATAATCTTATGTTGTAGGTCCTTAGTTGTATATCATGAACACAAATGAATTGAATCAAATTAACATGCTCATGTGTATTCCTTGAACAACTATGTAAATATGATTATATGTCTAGGACACCTTAATTCTTGCTCTTGCCGTACTTAATGGAAATATCTGAGAATAAGACCATAATTCAGTGTTTATAAAAGATTTGGCCAAAAACCTGGTGCTTAGTATCAATGGTTCTGTCTACTTCTAAAATAATTAGCAAAATCTTCACTGGTCCTCCTGATTCTGAATGCTTTCATGAGAAGCATTTAATCCCCAGGAAATGACAAAGATCATTAAAAATTTAAAAGGATGCTCACTGGGGACTCATTTGTTAATTCAGCAAGTATTTATTGCATGCCTACACCATGTCAACACTGAGTGTGAGATATAATGATAAACAAAACACAAACCTAGTCTTTGGTTTCATGGAGCTTACAGTTCAATAGAGGAGGACGAATTAAGCAGAAAATTACATTTTAGCATAGATAATAAACAAAGATCCAAAGATATTTTTGTGGGAGGGCACAGTTGGGTCTTTCAGTTTTGTCAGTGAGCAAAGGCATAAAAAGGAAAGTTCTTCAGAGAGGGTAGTTTCTTACCTGAAATATGCACAATGAGCATTATTTAGTCAAGCAACCGCAAAACAGGAGATGAAGAGTAGCCCAGTAATATACAGCAGCTATAAAAGCTTTTGCAGTTAGAAGCAATGACATGTATCAAAAAGTGAAGTCTGGTTTTAGTTTGGAAGCATAAGGAGGAGAGGCTGGAAGAAAAGGAAGCAAAGCTGGAGATAGATATGCAGCTAGAGCATAAAGAAAATTCAACATAATAGTAAGGTCTTTAATCTAGAAATAGTGGGCATCCATCAGAATGCTTTGAAGCAGACCCATAACGTGATTAAATTTGTACTTTAGAAATTCCTTCACCTTGTCTCAAAACAAGAGGGGAATGTGCAACTTGCAAAGGGAGATAATGAAGCAGGGGAGGCTTGTGGGAGGTGACTCTTAAATTCACTTTCAAGTCTCAGGTTCTCTGAAAGCTACTTGGTTTCTATCCTTGGGGAAGCTTTTGGTCAGCCCCACCTGAGTGACTAGGCCCACCCACAAACCCAGCTGCACAACCTTGGTTTTCCCCAGCATGGAAGAGCCATTGTCAGCCACCAATAATCTATCTCTGTACAGTTCTCCAGTGTGGGAGTTAAGAGCTTTAAATCATAAGGCACGCTGGAGGAGAGAAAGTTGGGTCCATCTTATTTCATGGACAGAAAGAACATGAACTTTTCATTTGGATAGTGGCAAAAACAGAGATTCCTAGGAGGCCCAAAATAGATTCCAAGAAAGGATGAAGGTGGATACCTGTCTGAATGGAGTGACTGAGCCACACAGAGGCTTTGTGGCTGGAAAACAAATGCCCTGTATATTAGCTGGCTCTGATCCAAGAGCTCCAAAGCCTTTTTCTATCCAAAGGAGGCTACATCTCTCTCCCCTGGTGCAGCAATTTCCAATTATTTTAAGAGAAGGAAGGACTGGGGGAAATTTCACTAAATGACAGCCAGGCCCCTCTGGGAGGCTTGTCCTGAATGCTCCTCACCTCTGAGCTCCCAGTACACTGCCCACCCACAGACTCCTTTATGAAGTCCAGCCAGCCGAGACCCCAGCCCCCAAGGGTAAACGACCTAATTAAAATCACACTTCATGCTGCCAAATTGGATATGCTAGCATCAGGTCCAAGAATGCCTTGGAAAAGGATCTGGAGTTGAGAGAGTCTCTCCCACAAGGGACTTTTCTTGTGAAAAATGGCAAAATCAGAAGATGCAGGGAGAGAGGAAACTAGGTTTTAAATTTTCTACTGGTCCATGGCGCATTTTGCTGACTCTCCCTCTGAGCCCCTGTTTCTTCTGATATGTTATGAGACTTCCACCTCCTCTTTCACATGAATCTTGCACCATGACAGGAGGGAATATTCATTTTCAAGCACCACAGGTTATGCAATACAATGATAAATGTTAAGAGCTTCAGATACAGCAAGACCTGTTTCATTTCTGATTGTACCTTTTAATACCTGGACAAGACACTTGGCCCCCTGAAACCTATCTTTCTGTGTGGAAACTGAAAGTAAGTACTTTATGCAGGGGTGAAATAGTTGGCAACTTTTGTGTACTGAAGAAATGATAGATTTTGTTATTATAATCACTAGATTTCTTTGTAACACCAGAATATTATTAAGAGCGAATTGGAAGAAGTAATTAAGTAATTCACAATGCATAAAGGCTATTCCCTCAGTGTTGTACCTTAAAAAGGTTATTTTGTCTCAGTAAGCCTCAGCGTTGTCTTCTATAAAAAGAAGAATTTAGAATCCTCTTTAAGATCTCTTCCAACGCTAATACTGTTCTAAACTTCTAGCCTTACCAAAGATGGACTTTAATTGTTCATTCATCCATTCATTCAACAAATGTTTCAGATCAAACCCAGTGCTTATGCGGGTATTTCTATATTGCACACATCATACTCTTAGTGTATACAGATTATCTCATGCAATTCCTTTAAATATCCAACTTATAACCAAATATGCTTTATGTTTTCTTTTAAGATTTGCTGAGCGCATCAGTTTTCTTTATTCAGTCAACTTTCTCTAGCATAAAAAGCTTGATCATAAAGGAAGTTCTTAACTGCATAATAGAACAACTGAGAGCTAATATTTATTACATGCTTTATGTGCCAGACACTGCGCTCAGCTCCCGAATGCTGTGTTGACACATCTTCTTCTCCCCTTGGGATCCTGCCAGTGCCCCATTCCCTGGATCTCAGTTCCTGGTGCCATGTCAGCTACCGTAGCTCTTCAAGAGATGGACAAAATTACCTCAAAGACTATGACCATTAATTTTATCTGTTAATTTGACTGAGCTAAAGGAGGTCCACATAGCTAATAAAGTATTATTTATAATAATATTTAGCTAATAAAATATATTATTATGCTATGATGACATTGGGTTTGAATTAGTAGGCTAGATAAAGATCACCCTTACTGCACGGATAGGCATCACCAACTCAACAAAGTTCTTGCATGTGTGACACAGGAGAAGCTAAAATATCTATTTCTCTAGCCCTTAAACATCATAGCTCTTGATTCATTGGCCTTGTTTTTCAGATTTAAACCAGCAGGGATCTCCACCCATCTCTTTGGCTCTCCAACTTTCAGATGTAGATAGGGAGTAGCACCATTGGCTCCCTTGGTTCCCAGGCCTTTGGACTTAGATTGAATTATGCCGATTGTTGTGCTGGCTCTTGAGTTTGTAGATGGCAGAAGATGGGACATTTTGCCTTCTCTGGTCACATTAACTAAGCCTCATAATAATGATATATATCTTATGTGATGATAGATATAGACAGAAACATAGATATAGACACAGATATAGATACATAGGTGTGTGCCAAATTGACTCACTGTATGACCTAAATTTCAGGTTTTCCTTGCTTCTTCCCCACAACAGAAAATTCACATTATGGGGAAGGCAGGAAATCAGGTTTTCTTGTAACTGTAGTATAGAAGAGATACAGCAGTCTATAAAGATAGGGCATTAACCGTGGAAAACAGAAATGGAGGAATAAACTCACTTTCCGTCCTCTGTAACACAGACCCTTCTGAGGTGTGGCTTTTCTACACTCTGTGCCTGGAAATGGCTCATGAAGCCAAGTGGATCCACCTCTCACAATACAGCTCTGACCCTGTTATTCATCATAAAATAGACAGCACGCTAATGCAGCACTTTGCACTTCTGTCCACCCTCTCACACTTTTGTCACCACTCACATTTCTTTCCTCACATTCCTGCTACCTTGGGATTGCTTCTGCCAGCTTAAGTATTAACACTTAGTCCTTGCATCAAACTCTACTTTCTAGTGAACCTGGGCACAGAGTATTTAATAGTATATTTTTTTCTGACAATGACCCTGTAGTAAGGAAGTGTCATTTCCGATGTATAGAACAGAAAAAATATAAAATAAATGGAACCGTATCACAAAGCAAAACTGAAAGAAAGAATTAATATTCCAACCAAGGCTTATTTTCAAACCAGCATTGTTAAACATGGTTTTATGTCTCTGATAAAATAATTTGTAGTGAGAATATGTAAATAAGCCAATATTTATTCATGCCTTCTATGAGTCAGTTTATAAGCCTTAGACATGAGGGGTGAATAAGACAAACAAGATCCTCATTCCTAAGTTGCTTATTATTTTTGAATACATGTATTAGTAAAAGCAAGTGATATTAGTTGCTACAACAAGCACCATAACCTCATTTTAGCAAAATAATATTTTTTCATTTACATCACAGTGCAATAACAGTAGTCATCAAACTTGTAAGTATAGTAATGGAATCAAAGATGAATTCAACATGGTTGAAACCATACATCCAGAAGGGTTCAGACCATTAGAATGAAATGGGGATTTCATACATATAGGCTCTGTGTATAAACTGAGATTCAAAAAATAAATATGAATTAATCATGTAGAGGATAGGTTAAAATGTTTCTTTAAAAACAGATTGTTTCTTTCTTTCTGATTTTTTTTTGGGGGGGGGATCAGGAATCAAACTCATGACCTCACGCTGCCAGGCAGGTGCTGCTCCACAAAAACAGATTGTTTAAAATGAAGATTTTTAAAGAATAATTTGAGGTTTACAAAAATTTAAAAGTACAGAAATCTTCCATGCATCCTTTGTTTTCTGACAGCTTCTTACTACGTTACTATTTCTATATCATGTGATAATGTTTACTGTAATCAATAAACAAATACTGATACATGATCATTAACTAAAGTTCATAGTATATGAGAATTCACTGCTTGGGTTAAGTTTCTACTTCCGTGATCCCATGACGATCACCTGTGTGTCATGCAGGTTTATAGGTTTGTTTACCTCGGTGCCTAGCTTCTCCTGTGTTACACATGCAGTGTGAACTGCCAAACTACATCACTCACTGGACAGCTGATTATGAAATTTTACTCTTCAGAATCCACTGTTGCCTCTTCCATTGTTTTGAAGAACACTTCAAAAATCCATATTTACTTAAGTTTAAAGATTTTCTGCATGCTCATTCATATGATTTCCCTACTTATATGTGACTTTTGCATCATGTAACCATTGAGCAACAAAATTTATGTGAAACAATTTGCCTTTTTGCCATAAGTGACTTCCCTATTTGTAATGATAAAGGAATCATCACTACCCCTACTGATAATCATAGTTATCTGCATTTGTTGTCTTCTCAAAGTAGATGTCTTCCACATCATTATTGTCCACATAATACTTTAGCACAGGATTGTCCACTTAAACCACGTAAAACATGCACGTATTATCTTGTAAGCTAGAACTGCTGCATCCTTTCCTTTTCTCTCTACTGGATTCCTTACTGGATTCCTGTCTGGATAGTAGTAGTATGTAGACACAGAATTGCTTCTTCTGATCTTGTATCTTCAATGATTAGGAGTATTACTGGCATAGCGGATACTCAGTAAATATAGAATGACAGAATCAGTTCTATCTCTGCACTTTTAGTACTCCATTTCTAACTTGGTCTTCTATAGATTTCAAGTCCAATGTGCCTACTCAAATTTCCTTTCCATCCTCCAGCAGTTGTCAGCCCCGGTGGTAACACAGTTCTCACAATCAGAGAATCACCAGTGCTGGTGCACCTTTGTCAGACAGCTGGGAGGCAGCCCGCCCCTTCAAACCCCATTGGTCAGAACTGAGTCACACAGAGTCATGATGTTGGCTCTTCCTGCCTGTTGATTGGGAAAGCTATGGTGCCAGTGAAGCTTTTCTTATCTTACTGGACCATAATGAAGCTTTCCCTAGCTTCTTCCTTTGCTCCACGAGCAGAAGTCTATTTTTGTTTCACAAATGAGAACCTCTGCTGTTGGAGGATTCTAGGGAACAAAGGAAATTACCAGAAGAATATACACATATAATCACACATGCACGCATGCACACATATACAAAGATAGGATTTTAATGCTTTGTATAAGATCAGCCCATCAATCTAGTAGTGTTCTCCTATTAATTGCTGTCTTACTCTCTTTATTCCCCGAAAAGAAGCACAATCTTTAATTTGTTCTGGCCATGATTTCTCAATCCTCTTAACATAATAAATTTGTCTCATTTATAAAATCCAATAACGTTATGTATTTCATATTTTTCTATGATGTTAATATTCACATTTTAGTGCCTAGATTTCTTTCTTTTTCTTTCCTTTAAACTTGTTTTTTCTGAGCCCACAGCTGAATCTTCTACTGGCTCTCAGGGACCATGGAGCAATAATTTGAAGTGGCTTGGTGGAGAGTTCCATGGCCGAAGGCCAGTTCTTCCTTCCAACGGTTCAACCCGAAGAGAATGGAAGGAGAAAAATAAAGCACCCTGGAGGCAAGAATCCTTGAAAATCCCCTTCTCACTTAGTGAGAATGAAAAATTTCTATTCATGACTTTTACCACCAAGTTTAGGCCTCTGCTGAAAAACAACAAGGAATTTGGAATATCTGCTTAAAATGAGTGTAAATATTTACCCACATATGCTCAAATATTCTTGTGACATTTAGTCTGATGCATACTGCCAGGAGAGAAGGAAGCTCCGGAGCCAAACAGGAATTTTTTTATTTTTAATCTTCCTTGGGAATAGAGCAAACATTTGCAATGATATAAAATGTATTAAATTCACTGACCCTGGAATTCATAACTCGTTATGCATAGAGTACTATCATCTTCCTCAGAACCCCTATGTTTGCAAATTCTACATTCCTTTCTCTTCTTGTTCCTTAAAAACATGAAAGGGGTAATTCATATTATTGTCATTATTATAATTAAACAGAAATGTATACACATGTGTTTCTTAACAGTGTAACAATCACATGATGGCTATTAAATTTATGCTTGTACTTATAAAGTTTTTATTAGTGGCAAAGTACTTTTATATTTATGATCCTGGGCTGGGTAAGCACTCATATGTTTGTTGACTTGTTCACTCCCTCATACTTACTATGCTCATTCTGTAGCAGATTCTAGGCTAACACTATACATACATTCTCTCATTCAGTAGGAAAATATGTGGATTTAGTAAGGGAAATATTATTTCCATTTCAACAGGTGGAAAAACTAAGGCCTTCACTGGACAAATTTCTAGAAAAATCATTTGATTAGCAATCTTTTATTGAATGTTCTTCTTGTGTGAAATTTCAGCCTAGATGCTAGAGTGTCTATTTGTACACATCATGGTATTTATATAAATTACTGAGATATGAAGGTAGGTAATAATGTAATAACTGGAAAGTAGCCCAGCTGGAATGAGTAGAATAGACACAAGGAACAGGCACCTAACACCACCAGATAACAGTGTGTAGGAGAAAAAACAAGGTCAGAAAATTACCTCAAAGGAGGCTGAGATCCATTTGACGACTGAGTAGAAGTGAGACAGGCTGTTTATGTGGCAGAGGGTGAATACAGGGGCCTGTGCTATGGAGAATGACACAGGGAATAAATGTTTATATCATACATAAAAAATGAATAAATGGAGGAAATGCTAGGGACAAACACATGTTTGCTGGAGGCTGTACCAGAGGGCACATGCAGGGAGAATGGTAAAATGATCTCAGCTGTCATATTCCAACAGGTACCAGATCATGAAGAGCTTTGAATGCTAGGATAAGGAGTTTGGATCACACATCCAGCCCATGCCACATCCAAGGCCTAAATTCCTTTGGTTTGCTTGCTTCTTCCTATCACTCCCCTCCCCACGTGTCTGCATGTGTGGTTGTGTGTGTGTGCTCAGGAATTTACATGCACATGTGATCTCTGCATTTTGAGGGCTGTGGGGAACTGGTGAGGATTGGATATTCATCCAAGGACAGCACAAATAACAGAAATGTTTCTATTTTGAAAACATTCAGTGACTTGAGTCAGGCTGAGAAAGGTTATGTGCAGAAAAACTGGTTGAAAATTCCAAAAAAGAGAAAAAGAATGTTTATAATTGGTTAAAAACATAACATTTGTAAGTTCCTTGGGACTACTAAAGTGTTTGGACATTATGTGTTCCTCGTAAGTTGCAAATGTTCCTTGTAGATGTATTTACCAGGATGCTTCTATTTATTTATATTTTTAAGCTGATGATTCTTTGGAACATTCCATCTGGTCTGCAGTCCAAGCTGAATGATCCCTAAGACTGAGTTAGTGAAAAGAGGAGGCTCAAATCCATTCCTTCTGCATAAAGTCTGATTCCAACTCCTTGGCCAATTTCCATTCATTCGCACAGAAATCTTTCTTGAATTGACAACCTAAGGTAGTCCTTCAGATATCTACTTTTTCTGTGACATACTTGTCTTTCATGTAACTTATATTTATACTATAAATAGCCGTGTTTATAATTTCATATTTATGTCCATTTTCTCCAAAATTCTCCATATTATCTGGCCAAACAGAGGTTTTGTTTTACTCAACAAATAAGTTGAATTAATGAAAATCAGACTAAAATCAGAATATGTCATGATTGTCAACGTACTGTCTAAATAAGTCATTAGCATCCAAAGGATACCTCCAATATTTTCATTTTAAAGATAAAAGAATGAAAGCATATTAACAAACACAGAGACACAAACAAAACAACATAAACACAGTAATGAATCTAAACTTACAGTTTTAAGAATTGCAGCTCTATTAATAATAACTGATTATGCTTTATGTACTAGACTCTAAACTTTTGATATGCATTTTCTCTTTGAATCATTACAGCAACTTTATAAGATAGCAACAGCGTCTGAGACAGATTTGTACCCTCCTTGCAGAGTGAAGAACTGTGGGAAGGTAGTTACTTCATTACAGCTTTTGTCCAGCCCTTTTTGCACTGTGGTGGGGCAGCGTGAGTTGTTCTTTCCAATGAAACATGTGGAAGCAAAGTGCATCAGCTCTGGGTGGAGGCACTTTAGTCCCTGGCATTCTATCCCCAAGGTCTGACCCCTCAAAAACTGTATGAAGGAAAAGGTTCCAAACATAGCCAACTAGTAATTAATTAGGGCATGATAAAAAATTTTTTTCACTTGGATAAGATTGCCTCTGGGATTTGAGATTTATCCTTTACAACATTGAGTATTATTTATACTAATTTATAGAGCTGAGCTTATCATGGGCATTGTACAGAGAGGAAAGTAAGGTTTGGCCAGCCTTAGCACTCTTCAAAATTACTAAGTGTTGAATAGATAGATAGTTACCACCAATAATGACTCCATAGTTTTATTTTTTGGGTTAGTGGGTTTTATGTAACTATCAGTTTGGGAAACGGTAGTTCAAAGTTCAGATTGCATGGGCTATTACATATTATTGAGATAACTTTCATTGTTTGGTATAAAACAGTGTGAATGTGGATAAAGATGGAATGAAGCATTTGTAGTAGACCTATCTCAAGGTAGCTTGTCATATATTAGCATCCATAAGTCCCAAGTGAATTACATAAATATATTTCATCCTCAGAGTAACTAAAAGAAGTAAGCTATGTTTGTCCTTGTTTTAAAAGACAAATTAGAATTTCAGGAAAGCCAAGTGTCTTGCTTAAACCTGATGTAGTTAACAATCCACAGAAGTGAAAATCAAGACCTGTAATTCTGTGTAGTTGTATCCAATCATACTAGCATACTCTAGAAGGTTTAATATTGTTTAGTCATAAATTTAAACATTGTAGTTAATAACCCACAGAACTGAAAATCAAGACCTGTATTTCTGAGTCTTTGTATCCAATCATACTAGCATACTCTAGAAAGTTTAATATTGCTATTCATAAACTGGGGGGTACATAAATAAATATGTGTCTCATATTTTCTGAAGTTATGCATATTTGCAGCTTGTGACCACTATTATGGGATCTCTAGCATGTCTTAGCAATTTCATATATTATCTGATCCCTATTAGAATTAAGCCTAGTAGGCATTTTTCTTTCACTTTACAAATGAAGAGAATGAAATTTAAAGAGAAAAAGCACACCCTACTTATCTCCCATTAAGCGGATGGCTGGCTTAAACACGGACTGGCTAAATCCAAGGCAAGAGGTGTTTGCATTACAATATGGAGGCCAAGGACTGAGGAGGGCCCCCTGAAGTAGATGAGAACTGACACTGTAGTAGTCCTCTTCAAACATCACTGTACTGTACAAATCAACTGGGAACTGGTCAATAGCACTAGTAGTGTGGCTCCACTTCAGATATTTTGAATCCATATATTTAAGGCCCCAATAAGAAATCTGTGTTTTTCCAGCTCCCCATATTAACGTGCTGCAGGTAAGACCAGTTTTAGATTCCGTTGTTCAGGCTTCCAGCCTGGACATTTAGTGAAGCTTAATTTTTGAAATGCTTTATTACAGTTCCCAGCATTGAGGGAGAAAATGACACATCTCCTTCTAGAAGAAGGCGGCGGCCTGGAGCTTCCAGTCCTGAGTATTCTGCACTTGGCTTCCGTTCTCTGTGTCGATTAGGCCTTTCAAACCAATTACCATTATATATCGCTGAGATTTATAGGCCTTGGTATTTGAGGTTACAAGACTTCCGTTCTCAGGAAGAAGCTCCATGGCATCACTTCTAATCAGCTCAGCACAATGTCTGATTTCCCCTCTGTAAGAGGGCACATTGTTCCATTAGAGTATTAATAGCCAGGCAGAATGGCCTCAATTACAGAGCTTGGGGAAACATAAAAATTGGCTATAGGGGTCCAAATATTAAAGAGCTGCCCTTTTTCTTATCAAACTAAAGCCAATGATTTAGCAAAAATGACTAAAGAAAAATATATCCCTGACTACCAATAGTGTAGTACATAGCAAGTTAGTCTCTCCACAGAGTGAGCAAGACGGTCTTTCCTAAACTCACCAAGGTAAAGCAAGGAGATTTCAAAATCCAAGTACAGATAGTACATAGTACAGATTCTTTTTTTTTTTTTTTTTTTTGGTTTTTCTCCGGTACCGGGAACCGAACTCACGACCCTGCGCTTGCCAGGCAGGCGCTTTTGCCGCTGAGCTAAATCCCCAGCCCCCATAGTACAGATTCTGAGGTATGAATTAAATGTTTATTTTATGCTGCAAATGAACAAACTAATGATTATAAGATAATTGGGAAATATAACTGTTAGCATTCATTTATCTATCTATCCACCCACACATCCATCCATCCTTCTGTCTCAGTTCTTCTTTGCTCAGTTATTGAATGCTGTTTCTCAGTCATTGATTATGATGGGGAATAATTTAATCTTGAAATATGTGTTCTGTCTTCAGGGAATTTATAACCTACCCAAGAAAGATGTGTAAGAAGCCCTATTACCTATTGAATTCAGACTAGCCTGAGACCCTCTGCCCTGTGTTCTGAGCCTCCATTTTTGCCCTTGTTTCTTAGTTTTTTCATCATATATAGATGAATCTATGCATTTTTGAACTTTGTGTTTCCTTAGTCTGAAATGATCTTCTTTTTAAATTTATGTCTGTTTCTCAAACACCGTGCTTTCTTCAGGGGCTGTAGAAGTTCCCCATTCACTCTGACTCTCTCACTAGGTGAAATGACCTCCTCCTTTGAATGACCAAAACACCAATGTAATTCTTAACGTTATTGGTTGTAATTGTGTACTCTGCTCCAACTAGGATATTTTTGTTAATCTGTTTTACTTATAATCACAGGTTTTTCACATTCCTGTGATTAAAAACAAAGGTTATAATCGCTATAACCTTTGTTAATTATCTTCAGAAATTTCAGTGAATTGAATGGATGCATCCTTTTATAAGGTTTGGTTATTCTTTGGGCAAGAATTATCTCTTGCTGTAAAGCTTCTATCCTCATTCAGTCTGAATCCTGTGGTACTAACTACCACATTAACAATAATACTGTTATTAACAATATATACATGGGGCTGGGGATTTAGCTCAGCAGCACAGGGCCTGCCTGGCAAGCGCAAGGTCATGAGTTTGAATCCCGGTAACAGAAAACAAACAAAAAACCAATAACAATATATATAATGATTTCTTATTTCTCATTGTTGGCCTAATCATTTTACATTTTTCTTTTACATATCATTTTATGTCACTTTGTTGTGCTAGTTATGGTGGCCTTCATGGTACAGATTTTACTTGCTACTTAAGTAATTTATGGCTTGCCTGAGGCCACAGTGTTGTGAACTGGGCACCTTGGTTATTATGTTCCAGAACCTATACCTTCACAGATATGAGATATCTCTTTCCCAGCCTACCCCATTTGGCTGAATTTCATAGACTTTTCTAGGATAGGCCCACAAAAGAATTTGGTTTTGAGATGTAGTTCCTAGCTTCATCCTCATTTAGTAAGAGTCCATTGGAAAGGGAGAACATGCTATTACTTTCCTGCTGGGAAGATAAGCACTCTGCAAAGCCCTGGGAGGATAATACAACTCATAGTTTATATGTGTCTCAATCCAGGAAGATGCATGCATGAATTTTAAAACTCTATGGGAGCCATGAGGAGTAAAGAATGTATGGCTCTCCTTGGAAGGAAGTCTTCTTTCAGTTCTCATATAATTTTTATTTATTTTAAGATTTGAATATCCATTTACACATTTCTTTTTAAATTTTTTTTGTTTTAAAGAGAAAAAACAAAAAAAATTTTAAAAGAAAGACAACAAAAAACAGTAAAAATGATACAGAATTTCAAAACAAGGTGATAGGAAATTAATAATAGTTTCTATATTACATGTTGTTATCATAAAGTAGTTGTTCTGATCACCAGACATAGGCATGCAAGATTGGTAAAACAATTAAGCATCAACTGTTCCTTTCAAGAAAAAACAGCTAGTTTGGCTAAGATATAAAATCATATATCTCCGATACCAAGGGCAGCACACAAACTCTTCACCAGAGCATTTAGACTAATCAGCACTGCAGTCCAGCTCATGAACTACATGAAGTTCCATACCTAAATGTACCTATGTTTAAAAAGCCTCAGGGTAGAGAAGAAGACATAGTCATAATCAGTAAGACCATGTGCCATGAACACAGGTGTCTACCACTGGGACCTTTGATAAAACAGTACATCCAGCCTTTGTACTATGCAGTCAGCATAATGTTGTCCATATAAAACACTTCTCTGGACATCTTCTTTGGGCCAGGTACAGATTTCCATGTACCCCAGTGTCTATGTATGCACCCAATATGGCAGCTCATCAGAGAATATGTCTTCACTCATTAGGGGAAGTCCCACAGCACTGCTACTTTCCTGGGTCCCTACCTTGTACAGACCTTAGTCAGATAACTGTTCACTATACCCACCTTTTTTCTCACTGCATCTTGTTATTGCAAGTTCCTTCTTTCATGATACATTACTTCTTATCCATCCTATGATCCATTTTTCCTTATAATACAGTTTTCATCTGCCTTTTCTGTTCATCTCTTTTACAGTTTTATAAAATTAACCTGGATATGTAGGTATCTAAGTTATAGATGCTATTTTTTCCACTAGGTTCTTTACCCTCCTTCCAATTTATTAGATTTTGCAAGTAGGGACTTGAGTCAAACAGTATGGCCTCACGTTCTATCTCAGACTCTGGCTCAGTCATCAATCCCTTACAATATTTATGAAGCACTTTTACAATTCTAATTTCATCAGATCCTCAAAGGGTAAATTACAGCATTTACTATGACCCTTATTTTGAAGATTCATATCTGGTCAGCAAGTATGGTGGAGATGCAGTATATTACTGTCAGTACTAGGAATTTAGATAACCATGTACCACAGACTGCATCTCAGAACCTGATAGGATAATGGGGAGGGTGTATTTAATACTATTTCCTCTTTCTTTCATTTCTTCTTTCTGCTCATCTCTCTTCTTCCCTTCCTTCTCCCTTCTTCCTTTCCTCCCCTCCTTTATCCCCTTGCCCCTCTTCCCCTCCTCTTCCCTACCTTCCCCTCTCCTTCCATTATTTTACTCTTCTATTTGTGAAATACACACCCTATGTAAGGTTTTGCTAGGTATGAAGAAAATATGAAGTAAAATAAAATGTTTAGAATCTTAAGCTTTACATAACCATATATTTTCATACATGCTATGATTTTGAAACTACAAAATAGCCCCAGCAAGTGGAGATGCTAGTAGCTATACTTTCTTCCCTTTATATAAATGAAGCACAGCTAAATGACATGCTCATGGTCACATACTTGGGGAATGGTGTCAGCAATCCTATCCAAGTCTCCTTTTCAAGATTGGGTCTCTCCATTTTACTTGGCATGTCTGGCACACAATCATCCCACTGCAGCAGGAACTGTGGCACAATGGAAGCAAGAATGTGATTCTTTTGGGACAACCGTTATTTGGGAACCAACAAGCTAAACAGCAGGAGAAACGTACAGAGGCAGAATTCAGGTCCAGTAAGGCAACAGCTCAATCAAGAACATGCTTCCTTGTGTGTGTATCACATTCAGGCTGATGCTTAGAACTTCTGGGTGATGTCTAGTTTATGTGTCACATCACTGGCCTGCTCATTCTTCCACTATGTTAATTGTATACTGAAACTCTCAGGATTGGTTTCTAGGTAGCCTCAGTTTACACCATTATCCTCTCCTTGGAAAACACACTTGGATCCTGGCAATTGAAGTTAAATTTTAGTTTTTATCTATCTTCTGTATTAAATATTTATGTTTGTGTAGGCACGTCTGTGTGGAGGCAGGTTTCCTTAAAAATCTAAAATATGCTCTAAATTGGTGCAGGAAAAGCCCAGAGCTGCTTGGCTGAGATCCTACCAAGCAAAAAACAAAAAAAGGATGAGACAGAGAGATGCAGAAGGAATGAGCTGTTTTCTGTGCAGTTGTGCCTCTGAAGTGCTAAGAAGGATTTGTTTTGGTGGGATCAGCCAAGGAAATAAGGAAATGGAAGGAGAATCTGGTATCTCCATCCTGTGGCCTCTGCTTATTTTTCCATTGCTACTCATACTTACTGTAGTCTCCTCCCATATGCAACAAGCATGCTTCCCCTGGCTACTTCCTCCCTGAATTAAAATAGGGCCCCTCTTTCTGAAGTTCTTCTTTATATAATGTGGAACCTGGAAAGGTCAAGGAAATATTACCTATGCACATGCTCCCACGTGAATGAAAATTTGGGCTTTGTTTTGCATTTTTTTTAGGGAACAGGCAACACGTAGGGAGGGCTTGGTTTTGCCTTGTCACCGGAGAACATTTATAAATACTCTACAAGTTCTTCCTATGGAGAAAGGCTAAGAGTTGGGATGTCACGACAAGATCACATTGATGTCTAGGAATACCATCTAGATAATTTCTTCTAGAAAGGGAAGCAAGTCTACTCTACTGATAGTTTTATTTTTGTTTCAAAGAACAAAACACTTAGAAAAACCGAGGGTAGGTAGTAAGTATGTTCTCCATCAAACTGAAAGTTCCAAGTTTGAAGTTGTAGTAGAATGATAAGTCATGAAAGTTAAGCCAGGAAAATCCAGATTTGCATCTGGATATGGAATCTGTCTCATCACAATCATTGTTCTTACTTATTAGAAAAGTTCAGGTCAAACCACAGAGGGTGACTATCTTGTCTGCATGCTGCCACTCACACCTACTAGGCAGACACCAATCTATTGTGACTCTGTCTTGCATTTTGTAAGAATACAGCTTTGAGATTCATGTTTAAATCATGCTCCAAGAGAGACCTGCTCTCTACCAAGATCTATCATTCATCTCCAGACTAGATAATCATTTACATCCTTCTTGGATTAAAAAAAACTTGCTTCCAAGGAAGAAGCATTTATCTTCATCCTATCTATACATTTTCCCCTGGAACACATGCCTCAGCCTCACTCAACAATTGAAAATGTGTTTCAGTTGCGTCTTTTTCAAGAATGTATGAATTTATCCACAGTAAACTTTCAACAACTTTATCAAATTTGGAATTAGTGTAGAAAAAACCCAAATGTTTGGATACCAAACTGAAAACAATTTGAAATGTTGCGTGTGATCCCTCTGATTCCAAACACTCAGTTGGCAAACTCACAATAGACTCTAAAACACACCCTTTCTTCTGTCATTTCAATGCTGGCTCGAAGTGAACAAGGAACATGCTTAAGATGTGATGCAGACCTTTGCAGCCTCAGTGATTCCCATACATTTTGGCACTAGGGGAAATCAAGATTGAAGAGGTGGTAGTTTAAAAGATTAAAAGAAAAGAAAATAAGGTTAGGTTAGATGCAGAAGCCAGGATATAGACAGACAGGAGCATAGCGTGTGGAGTCAAGGAACATGGTGTGGTTTGATCTGAATTTCACCCCTGTCTTATTATAATACTTTGGCTCATTCTTTTCTCATCCTTACATGTACAATCTAAATGGGTTCTGAGCACCTAATCCAGCTCCTCCTCTATCTGCATCTCACTTTTAAAATAGTGAGTAGTAATCCTGTGCTTAGTTGTAGCTACTCTTATTTATTTTCTATGTATCTTTAATTGTGTGAGAAATAGAGGGAGAAATAGTTCTCCAAATGTAGCATCCTCATTTTTGCCTTTAATATTCTAAGAAATTAGTGGTTCATAAATTGCATAAGCAGGATTTTGCAGAATTCTTAATTTTATTATTGATAACATATAGGGTGCTTTTGTTGATAAACTTGCAATAAAGTCTTACTATCTCGAGATTTCCTACTCTATTTTTTCCTGTTAAAATCTCATCATCCAGAGCATCTCTTTTGGATTCCTTATATAACTAAGTATTGTGCATTCTTTAAAACCCAACATTTGATCTTCTCTACAAAAACCATTCCAAGACATTTCACATCAGATGCTTCTCAGCTATTACATAGTAGATCATGGTCATATTTACTAATCTTATTATTTGACCCTTTTAATCATTTGGCTATTCACGCATTCATTCTGCACTTTCTAATAAGATTTGGAGAGATGCGAAAGCAATAGAAACTAATCCTTTGTTAAATTTGAAACAGTATAGTGTATGATTATATGTTCACTTTCTTACATACAGTTTTTAAAGGCCTACCTAGAAGACATTACTTTTAGTTTTGATGAGGTGTGATAAATGGGAGTCGACTCACTGGAGATTATCTCTCCAGTAACTGACACTGTTGATTTTGAAACAGTACTGTGTGATTCCCAAATTCTGGCTTTCTCTGCTTCCATGTACTTCACCCTCTTTGTCATGCATCTTTTAAACAGGAGGTGGGAAAAGACACATACTAAGGGCTAGAAATGAAGCCAGGGGTTTAGTAATGGAAAAAAATAAAATAAAACATATTTTTAAAATATCTTGGTTGAGTAAAGCTGTGTGCCAAAATTAACATGGAGCTCTCTGGAAGTCTAAGCAAAGAGAGAAACATATGGGTATCCATCTCTTGGCATCTGACAAGAGCATGTAGATAGATACAAATATTGTCCTGGATCTTACTTCTGAGACTTACTTGTCACAAAGGACACTAAGAAATACACTGCATAATGTTCTTGATAGAACTTTGAACAGTAATCCAAAAGATAGTCCGCAAACATCTGGTTTTTATACTCACAAGCAGTCTAGACTGAAACTAGAAGAGGAATTCTAAATCATTATTACATAAATATAATTCATTAGAGACCCGAAAGAATTATGGTTCAAGGATGTGACTCTTTTCTTATCTGCCTTAATGTACTGATAAAATGTGGAGAGTGGTAAGATTTGAAAAGTTAATAGGTACTCAACCCAGTATTTGCTTGACATAGTAGAGTTTTGTTTTGATTTTGCATGAAGAATGAGATGATGTTTTTCTTAAATTTCAAGTGACAAAAATTATTAATTTTTACATAGATATTTGAGTATATGATTATTGTGTAAAAGATTGTTCATCAGATTCAATAAAATACATTTGCAAAGAGCAAAATGTTGTAAAAGAACAAATGTAGTGTGGAAATTCATGACTTTTGAGTTCTTGGAGAGTAACCAATATAATCTCCTCACGAAAGTTGACACTTGAGCTGATAATTATTGGAAAAATTGAAAGAAATAAAGGATAGCAAGTTCCACTACAGAAGTAGGGGCCAGGGGTTGAGATAGCATAAAGTATGAAGTTAATGACTTTCTGCAAATAAGTCTCAGAAGACGTGACAGTTGAAACAAATATTGAAAGGTGAGTTCTCCCAGAAGACGGAGGGGAGGCCTTCTGAGAGGAGGCAACTGCACACAGGGGGCACAGAAGGATGGCCATGAAACAGCAAATGCAAATTAAGTGAATTTTAGTTATTTGGTAAAACTAGAGCCTGCCTAGGTAGGAAAGGGGCCAAAAACAAGACTGAAGTGCTAAAGACTCAGATAATGAGCTACCGTACCAAGTGGTTTGTGTTTTGTTTTCAGCAGAGTGAAGCTTATGTTTTAGCAAAACTTCCTCGAGACTGATTGTGCTGGGGGAGGAGGAGGATGGAATCCAGGAACACGGTAAAAATGCAGCAGTGACTTTGCAAGCAAGAGATAATGACAGTAACCCTAAGGAGCTGGTGAAGGTGAGATGGAGAGAGAGCAGGAGGTAGGCTGAGAAATATTTAGAAAATAGAAACAATTGCCCTTGGCAGTTTGAGGCTGGATAGGGGAAGCAGAGTTGAGGACTCCTAATGTTACTCTGCAGATGATAAGAAACATGGGAAAAAGAAACACATTTGTCTTGGGGTCACAGTATCCCAACAATTTGCACCATGTCTGACTTAGGCTCAGATGACCTATTGTTAAATCAATAAATATTTCTGGCTTGGATGACTGGAAGAGTTGCAGTGTCACAACCAAAGATTTGCAGTGTCACATCCAGAAGCAGAATTGAGAGCATCAGCTGACGCACATAGAAATTCTCTAAGATTGCGGTGTATTTATCTAGTTATTATAATAACAGGACATATATTGAGATCTTAAAGTGTGTTAGGGACTTGGTTAAGCAATGCGCACATGGGATTGCAATTAATGACCCAAAGTTAAGACCACAATAGTCACAGAGAAATTCCTCTATGGGAAATGAGCCATTGTTATGATAGTCATTTCAGGAATGAAGAAACTCAGGCTTTGAAGGTTACGAAAACCAACCAGTGTTACACAGTTTCTGAGCAGCCCAGCCAGCATTTGGAGCCAGATCAATGTGATTCAAAGCCTGCACTAATTATATACATAGACTGAGAAAGAGCAATCTCTTCAAGTTTCATATAGTAAATAAGGACTTATTTGGATTGGACATATATGCATGCTTGTGTGTGTGTATATAAAATATTTTGGATGAGGAGGTTAGGTAAATTCTGATGATGTCAAACTATAAAATTCAGATTATAGATGTATACAAGTCATTTCATAAAACATACAAAGCTGTGTACTTTACTGGGCAGATACCAGTAAATCCTTTGCTTCGGTTAAATCTATAGTTATTGAGCTACGTTGAGCAGTGACTTCACTGCTAAAGATGGGAAGGTATCAAAAGAAGAAGAAAGCGAGAACAAATGGGTTGGTTTCTTTAGTGAGTACCGGTACACAAGAAGTGATTTCATTTCTACTGTAACTTCCTAAAAACCAATGAACTACAAAAATAGAGAATTTAGGAACTGATAATTATCTTCTCCAGAATACTGACATTTTCCATGTTCTGGGCCAGCTACTGAGAGATCAAGGAGGAGTGTTGGTTCACAAACTCTCAACATTGCATATGACCACCAAAGGCCAAGTATCTAAGTCAGCGAAGTAGGACATTCTTGAGAAATACAGCTTGAGAGATAACAGGAATATGTGTCCTTTAAATACCCCTATGATTGTCAAGCAATACAGAAGAACACTGATAGAGGAAATTCAGGGATCAATATTATTTCATGGCTGCTATTATCCAGAGTGGAATTTTACCTATGGCTGTCCTTCCTGTCTCTTCTTGAAAATGGCAGGCGCATGCTTTTTCAGGGACAGTATAATTGTTTGTTCAACAGTGCTAGCTGGTAGAGCCAAGTTCCCTCACTGACCAGCATTTGTGAAATGTAGCTTTATTTATCTCCTAGGTGTATCTGTTTTCCATGAAAATGATTCCTCACACACTGGAAGACAGACCTGTATCCAGCTATGTCCTTTCTTACAAAACTTAAGAGTAAAGCTCTCTAGTCACCAAGATGACAAGAAAGTAGATGAAATTAGCCTTATTTACTGAGTGCAGCAGGACCTGTTCTAGGTGGCTTTTATTTAATACTAACTGCACCACAGACAGGGAAGTAATGATTGTCTCCATATTGTAGATGAGGACACTGAGTCTCAATGAAGTATTTAAAATATACCTCATTCCTCAGTGACTAAATGTTAGTTGTAGAATCTGAGTTTACACTGTGATTCTAGAAATCAAACTTTTTCTGAGATACCAAACTATCTCTTACGTTATACCTGCTTGGATTTTCTTTTTTGGCTTATGTTGGGGGAAATCTGCTGACTCTTAAGAAAGTTTTATAACACCAAGATTTAAGGTCATTTCCTGAGAAAGGTAATAACCAGACAAAACACCTAATCAGTGGCATTTCTAAGCTGAGGAGTGGAGGTGGAAACAGTGAGCAATATAGCGATTGAGGAAACATTTTAAACTAAAGATAGTGTTAATTCTTAATTGCCACATGATTGGTTCTGAGGATATTTGGTGCTGATTTAACTTCTTACTTTTCTTTTCAAAAGTATTATTCCTGGACCTCCTCAAAGTTATATTTATAAGAATGTTCATGGTTGAAAATAGCACAATGTTGAAAATAACCTGCCTGTCTGAAAATGAGGAAATAGCTAAATACATAATTAAAAATTTTGGAATGATGCAAGGCAAAAATTAACAGATACCTTGTCTAGATTGTGGGATTTTTCAGTCCTCCTCCTCTTCTTCTGCTATCTCCTTTTTCCCTCTTCATCCTCCTCATCTCAGTTTATCTGAATGTTTAAATCCATTTAAAATAAGACTTTCAGCTTTTAAACAATAAAAGTTGTGTTTGAAAAGTGAATCCCTCCTTATCTGACTGCACTTCTGCACAGCAGGGTCCACTAGCTATCCTTTTTGAGATGCGTCTCAAGAACTCAGTTCAGCTGGACATCTTGTGAGGCCTTCGTACACACTCTTGGGAGACTTACTAGGAGGCAATGGGAGCCTGAACGGTGGCTAACACTGGGGTTCCTACACGTTTGGAGGACTGGCTATGTGCAGATTTATTTATACATGCGATTTTGCACTGGTGGGAGGGATAAGTTGGGGCAGGCAGGAGAAGAAGGGGAAAAGGGAATAGTGAGCACTGGGTGCCCATGATGTGTCAGGAATGTTCGCTACACTGTGGTGGCAGAAGTTACTTATACAAGAGTTTCTATGGGGCACAAAAGTACAGAGAAAGCAACCATAGCATCTAGGAGATGAAACACCTCATAGAATGTGCGCAGATAAGCTCCTCTTCACTCTGGCAGAGAACACATTTAGATTTTGCCACTTGGATAATACCAGAGATGCAAGGATATCTGGAAATGTGAGTTCTTGGAAAACTCTGACAAAGCAGTACCCTCGGAAGTGCTGAGAATCCCTCTCCAAGTGAGTTTCTTATTATTTAACCAGAATGAGAGGGAAATGAGGAAGAGGACTGTTGATTTCAGAAAATACCTGGGTGAATGGGCTTCATGTAAATTTGTGTATGAGATCTGCCTTCTTCAGAGAGTTATAGTGAGGTTTAAAGTTGAAATCCTTTGTTACTCAGAAGAAAATATGGGTTAAATTCTCATTGTCCACATTTATATACAAAGGACAATGTAATGAGGTGAAATTGAGGTTGCAATAGAAGAATTCTAGCAATGAAAGGGACACTGGAAGTGATTCAGTTCCTTCAGTCAATTCCATAGCCACCCAAACATGGTTTCTTAGTTTCTGAATGATTCCTTTAATTAACCTAGTGTCTTCATTTTTAGACTACTAAAGTAGTCTCATTTCTCTTCCTTCCAATATTGTTTGGAAACAAAGACAGGGCTGTAATGGCCAAGATGAGTAGGGGCTGAAATTCATCCTGTGCTCCAGTTATCAATCCATGTGCTTGAGCTTGATGAAATGGTACTTTCATTTTTATTTATTTATTTTTGATATAGTTATTTAATATGCTGGGAGGGAGAAACTTTAAAAATTAATTTGCAGTGAAAGGTATCTGCTTTTTCTTTTTGAATCATTTACTTGAAGTCACTTATGCAGTCAAGGGCAAGGTTGAACGTGGTTGGATCTATTAATTCCGGCTACCACAAAGGCTCATTAGTTCCAGTGGGAATTCTCACAGTTCTATGCTTTGTAGGATGAAAAGACCGAAGAGCAAATATCAAATTAAAATTGTAAGAAAGTTCTCTGAATCAGGTGGTATGTTAGGCAAGTTGTATTTCATGTCTCATTTAGCCATACAATATTCCTCAGGAGTAAAGTTTATTCTATGAAATTAGAGGGTTTTTTTAACCAAGAAGGCAGAAGAATAAAGGTACCAACTCATATTCGTTCTATAATGCTTCTTGAGTTAGCACATACTATAGTGCTTCTTGCTTTATAATGGTTAATGGTATCCAACTGTGTCTTCATCTCATCACTTCAGTGGGGTCCCTTCTCTTCAGCCTGCTGACCACTGTTTTCTCAGTTACAGAGATTTTTCACCACTAGTCTCTTCCTGATTAGGGCACATAATGATATAGGGGAAAGAAACTCTTAACCTGAAAGATATCTGGGACAATTTCATGTCCTGTAAAATTGAAGAATGAATTTTAGGAACAACGGAGGTTAAGAGCAGAATATATTTATTGGTGGAAAGAAAGAGACAAGAGAGAGACAGAAGTGGACCTAACTGGGTTGTCAAGAATCCTTCTTTTTCTAGGTGTTTTTATAAAGTAAACCATGATGTGAAGCAGGTCCAAGGTCAGAAACCTGGGAACTTACAAGGGTGTGAGGTGGGTCAAACTATGGTCAACCAATAAGGTTATGAATACAATTGCTCAGGTCAAATTGATTAAATCCGAATCAAATGGGGAAGCAATTCAAGCAAGTGAGCATGAATACACAACAGGGGTTTTTCCTGTAGCGGGGTGGGTTAGTTACTCCTCCTGGCTTTTTCAAGGTGATTGAAACCTATTCAGAATATCAATTCCTGATGTCCATCCTTAGGGAGGTGTGTGGGTGCTTTATTTCATCTTTTGTCTTGAGGTCTGGCCCACAGTGGAAGTGCCTGTCTCTCCCTCAGTTGCAAGGTATCTTGTCTTCCACACTGGCTCCTTCAAAGGCCTGGCCCTGTCTGACTGCCTATAATATTTCTATCTAACTCAACTGCCTACAACAATAATATGTTGACAAATATTTCAGCTATAACAACTATAGAAAAGATCTCCTCTCTCAAACATAGCCATCTTTCATATTCTATGAAGTCCATGCTTTGACTATGGTAGTCCTTCCAAATTCCAGAGTTTTCAACCCCAACCTTTCCCCACATCCTAAGGCACTTGAAGAATTGCCCATGGGAATTCACTCCTTCCTTTAAAAGCAGCCCCATTCTATCCCTTCCATTAGGGCCTTAGTTCTATTTAATATTCATTACAGGCTCATTTATTTCCAGAAGTCTCCAGTGAGTCCTACAAGCACCCTTGGTTTCCGTAGCTCAGGCGAACATGCACGCAAGTGTTACAAGTGATTACATAGGTCTTTTTCTTGCCCTTTTCTCTATGCCTAGACTGCAATAGTTTCCTGTGCATCTGTTTTCTTCCTCCAACTTGACTATAAACTTCTTGATGGCAATGTAGTGTATGCAGAATTTATGCAACAAATGTGTGTGACTGATTTAACGCTGTTGTTATTCAGCGCCCCAGGCTTACTTTCTGCCCTTCCCTTCTTCCGGTCACCTGATTAGGCTTTTGAAAAATACTTATTGAATGAAATAATGAACCAACATCAACTAAATATAAGGTGTTATTGTAATAATTGGCTGAGTCAGACTGGTATTTGGATACCATGTGGAATTCTGTGGCAGCAATGGAATGCCACTGAATATACAGAGGTCTGGTAAGTGCAAACTGTGGTTGGATTTGGGCACAAGAGGGTGACAGGGGGTGGGTAAAGCTGAGCTGGAGACATTAAGTCTGGGATGAAAGAGGTCTGAGCAGGGAAGAAAGCAGCTGAATATCCCACTGACTTGGAAATAAGAAGCCAGGTGTGAAAATCAGCAACAGCAACAGCAATAGCAGTACAACAAATTTATAAGCAGACTAGCTGATGGTTGATGTTACTTTAAGTATTTTTTGAGGTTGCCAAATCTTCATTTCATATATGGAACCTAAAGTGGATTTGGGAGAATAAAAATAAAATGATAAAACGTATTAATTTTGAATTAACAACATGCATTCATGTTAGGGTATTTGGGTAAAACACAGTGATGTCCACAGCTTATACTTAAATGCATCAGATTGAAGGCAGATTGACAGAGAGAGAGAGGGCAGCCAATGGCCCTGAATGTGATGAATACAGTGAATGTTATGACATTTAAATTTTATATATA
>NW_004955419.1:11858143-11871225 GCF_000276665.1 Chinchilla lanigera
TTTTCTCCATTTTCTCTTTGGAAAAATTGAAAAATTTATAATAAAATTTGAAAAATTTATAATAAAATGTTGGGAAAGTGCACTGTGGACTAATTGCTTCCATGCTCTTAGCCATAATCATGTTGGGTCCTCCAATGATGAACAAAATACTACTCACTAGGTAGAATTAGGTGAAATTTTCTACGGTGGTATTACACCTTAGTATTGCACCTATATTTACACAAGATTTAACAGCCCAAGAAGTCCAAGATATAATGACTGGAAAAGAAACTGGAAGATTAGCTGATCTCTGCATATTAGCTATAGTTATGTCACTTAGCTATTCTTTTCCTGCAGTTGTCATAATAATTCTTTCAGGTTGTTGAGAGTAAATCAATCAGCAAATATAAAATGCATAAAATAGTGCTAGGAAACTGATAGATTATATTTATGCCACCTCTTATAATTATAATAGTAATAGTTATGCAATAGTCATTTGCTCTTTGCAGTAGAAATAATCACTCTACTTTATAGCTGAGGAAGCTGAGGCCTGGAGAGAAAGCTTTTTCCCAGGATTATCTGGATTAATCGGAGGCAATACTAGATACAAACTCAAGCCTTCTTTGGTCTTGCAAAATATATTTCTGCATGTCTCCCAATTCCCACTGCAGTATTTAACCAACCCCAAGGTGGAAAGGAATGCTAAGTGCCCAGCAGAGTACCTGCAACATGGGAGTCACTTAAAAAGTAGATGAATGATAAAAGCTCATTTATAATACCTACTGAGTCTGTTATCCTGCTAAGGACCACGTTATCTCTAAGAATGCTTATAAAAGTTCCAGGAGTTTAGTTTTACTGCCCTTAGCTTTCCAAATGAAAGCAGAGGCTTTAAAGGGTATATTGCCCAAGATCCCACAGCCAGCAAGGTTGAGCCACAGACTTATCTTGTGCCAAATCCTAAGCATTTTTAACAACTTTACAGCACTTTCATGAATGAAGGGCTGCTTCAAAGCTTAGCCAAATGGTAGAAGTTAATAGACATGAACCATTTACCCTCTGAATACACAGAGCTCCCTTTGAGTCCTTCTCATCATAGATGCATTGTATTACTTGCAAATGTGAATGTTTTGAAGAATTAAGCAAATGCTCCAATTGCCTGTCCATTGCAACATCTTCCCTTCAAAGGCAAGAGAATGTAGACTGTACGTTCTTTGGTTCTTTGTCCAGCTTGTCTGAATGCGTCAACACTGTCTGGGAGGCACAGAGGTGGATGCTTTCCTAGCAAGGGTGAGGCTCCCTCCTGGATGTCCAGCTCCTGTATTTGTAACATTGCTGTGTCCTGTGCCACTGGGCCAAGAAATGAAGGGGGTCATGGTCCCAGCCACTTCAGATTACTCAAGCCAAGAAAAATGTGCAGATCACATGAGAAAATCAGGCTGTCCCTAAACATGTTTTATTTGTTCATTTCTGTGCCCTGATGCTTTGATTGCAATCCTGCACTTAGAATTTCAAGATAAGTATCAGCAGCTGGACACTGGGTAAATCAGAGGCACAGACTGTAAATAGTGAAGTTTCAACAGCACGAACTTATGTCTAACATCTTGGAGCTCATGGTCCGGTGGGAAGGGAGGAGGGGAGTGCTCTGGGTTTGGCAGCCCACAACCCGTGGACATGTCTGTACATGCCTGAACTTGCCTGACAAAGCCAAAAGGAGATTTCATGAACTGCCAGATCCTGACACAAGCTGCCTGCTTGCTGGGAACCAAAATGAAACAGTCAGAGGAAGTGAAGGATTATAAAGGAGAAACAAAAGATTACAGGATGGAATTTGTTAACAGAGCAGAGACTGTGTGGTGAATGACCACCACAATGATAACAATAGACTAAGCACTCATCCACTGAATGACTGGCATTGATAAGATACTAGGTTGAGCTTTATTATCTGTTCATACTAATTTTCACAGTCTTAGAGTTTGAATGCTATTTTTATATTTTATAAATTAAAAAAAATCTGAGGTTGAGTGGTATGTAAAGTGAATATCTCAAATCAGGAGCTAGTAAGTGAGGAAAGAAAAAATAGTTTGCAAAATGAACATCTCTAATTCAGTGGTCTTGAACTGCCTCCATGATCCATGGACGTAGATTTAAACAAAGAAGAAACACAGAACACAAACCTCCCTCCCAGTTTCATAATAAATCATAACTATTATATATTGTTTTGCAATTGTAAAGGGTGTTATATAATCTTCATATACTGGATGTAGAAGAGATAACGGTGCCAAAAAAGATCTTGTTTCTAGGACAGTAACAGTTCTTATACTAGTCATAAATTTAAGCTAGTAAACATATCCATTTTCTCCCCTTGTGACAGAAATGATTAGTAAGGGGTTTTATTTAAGAGAAGAAAGGCCAGGGATATAGCAAGTGGTGCAAGCACCTGCCTGGCAAGTGCAAGGTCCTAGTTTGAAAAAAAAAAAAAAAAAAAAAAAAAAAAAAAAAAAAAAAAAAAAAAAAAAAAAAAAAAAAAAAAAAAAGAAAGAAAGAAAGAAAGAAAGAAAGAAAAAAAGAGAAAAAGAAAGAAGAAAAACAGGGAGACACTCTTGTCAGGATTTAACTCTGGTCATTGTATGAATTTAAAAGAGAATTTTCTGATAAGATTTGACAAGGACAAATCAGGATGAAGATAGACTGGAAGAGTACGGTTAATACAAGGTATCAAAGCAGCCTGGCCAGTTCAGCTAAAAGTATATATACATTAGTGTATAAAAGTTAGAATAACAGATGAGTAGTCATTAATACTGTGCCTCTGCAGTCAAGCTTATTGTGCTGTTTAAAATCCTTTATTTGCAAGTACCAGTACCTTAAATCAAGGCAGTAAAAGCACAAATATGTGAGAACTAATGTAAAAACATAAGGGTTTCTCTTGCAAAAGTAGGTAGAGTAATAAGTACAGGAAAGACAACTTAAGGTGTCTCAGAGGGAGAATAAAGAAAGAGAATGCTAAAGAGGATGGCAGAATCTAGACACCAAAGTTGTTCATTGATCCTGTAGCTTACTTCAGTTCCATTCTATGGGTAACAAATAACCAGAAAAGGAGAAAATAACATTGTCAAGAACCAGGAAGACGAGATTATCAGATGAAATGATCCCTTGTTCTGCTGCATAAAGAAGAAAAGAGGCCGAGGGTGATTGTTGGTTTTCATGGCTATGTTTGTTGTAATGACATTGACTGTGGTGGGAGAGATAGACGCAGCAGATATGAGGAAAAAGTTAGTAAAGCATTTAGTTTTGAAATGATTGGATCTGAGATACCTGGAGGAATTTATAGAGATTTTCATAGACACCTAGATGTATGAGTTTGGTGTTCTGATGGAACATCTGGGTTGGAATGACAGATAAGAAATCCCCAGCACAAAGATGCTAAAGATGCCAGAGCAGTGAATCAAGACACCCAAGGATATGATAAAAGATGAAAGACCAGATGAAAGAATCTAGTTAATATAGTATCCACAAATTATGAGTCAAAACCGATTGTGAAAAAAATTCTTCACAATTCAGAAGAGGAAATTAGGAGGAAGAACATTTTTCAAACAGTAAAGACTTTTGAAAATCTACTTGCTCATAAAAGCAAGGAGGACACTGGAAAAATTGCCAACAGAAACATTTTTTAAGAACTCTAGAAATATAGTTAAAAACTTGCAACAGTCTAGAGTGTGTACTGAAGAGAACTAGCTTGATTTTTAGAAAAGAAAAGAGCTTTGCATCATTTTAACATGCATTATTATAATTTCTTAGTTCTGTGTCAGTAGTTAGAAAAATCAATAGCTTCATAATCACAGTAGCTGTGCATACTAGCAGCTTTGCCACTATGGGATGGGACAGAACCGGCCTGGAGATTTTTCAAGGACCTTACTCTCAAAGAATTGGCACTACATGTTTCATCTGCTTGGCAACTCCATGAAAAATTCCATTCACAGGACTTGTCATTATTTAACCTGGTGCAGAGCTCATTCAGTAGAAAAGTCTGTATCCCTAGAGTGCTTTTCAAAAACATTTAATGACCCCCTCCCCTGGGCGTGGTGGCACATGCCTGTAATTCCAGTACTCCAGAGGCTGAGGCAGGAGGATCCTTGCATGTATGAGACCAGCCTGGGCTACAAAGTGAGCTCAAGGTCAACCTGAGCTGCAGAGTGAGACCCTGTCTCAAAAAGACAAAAAAAAAAAAGAAAAAAAAAAGAATCCAAAAACCACTAGTGATCATTATGAAAATCAAAGCTTTTGAACTAGTGATACAATTTGTAACAGTTGGGCAAATAAAAAATTGATGAAAATCTTTAAACAAACAAAAAAGGTTAGAGAATGAGACATTCATAAAGAGCTTTAGAAAACTTCAGTATATTCCTGAGCATAAAGAAAGCCACATATGTGTCTGAGACTGTTAACATGCTCAGAAAAGATGATTAAAGAAGTTTATAATATCTTATTCTAAACAACACTGCGGTCTTCATTGGTAGGAAATGAAGGCTAAGGCAGAGTGGAAAACTACCAGAATGTAGAAAATGTGCCCCACCCCCCCAGGCAGAGTGTGAGAAACTGATTGGTTCAAGTTACTTACAGAAATGTTTATTTAATCATTGGTTGTGTCCAGGCTAACTGAGCAAAGACTTCAGGGGCTACAACAAATGCAGTACATACTTTAAAATATTAGGTAAGGTAAGTAACTAATAAACAAACTGCCCTGACAGCATCAACAATAAATAAAAGCAATGGACATCCCAGGGGAAGGAAAGTCCCTTACTTCAAGTTGCCACATTAAATTACTGAAAATATCCAGTTTTCAATGAAAAATTGCAAGAAATACTAAGCAACAGGGGTATATGACCAAAACATATTTTGAAAAGGAAATAGATCCTAAACTTGAAGAGACTAAGAAACGAGGATCACAAGTTGACTTCTGCCTGGACAACTCAGTGGAATCCCATCTTAAAAAAAGGGGGCCTGAGGCTGCAGTTCACTGGTATAGAATGCCTGGTGTTATGGTTTGGTTCTGGATGTCCTCCCAAAGCTTCATGCAGTAGTGGGGCAGGCTTCAAGATTTTATGATTGATTCATGGGTGGGAAAACTACACCCACCCTGGGGTGGATAGTTTGCATATGTAAGGGAGAGAAAGAGGCTGCTTGTCACCACTCCTCACTTTTGCTCTGGCTGCTTTTGCTATCTTCCACAGCCATGAACTGTTGCCCTCTGCCATGTGCCACTCTACCTTGGAGCCAGCCAAGTATGGACTGAAACCTTCACAAACTGTGAGCTAATTAAACCTTTCTTTCCTTAATTTTGGATGTCAGGTATTTTATCTCAGCAACTAGAGAAAAGTAATGAAGATGCCTGAGTTCAAACATCCAGTACTGCAAACACACAAAATGAAACAGAACAAAGCAAGTCAATAGAAACTGCCCCTGAGAAACACAGGTGATAGTTTTAGGAGTCAAATTTAAAATATATTCAAAAGCAGAGGAAAGCATTAGTAATGAAGGGAAAGTAGCAAATAATGTCTCACAAGACAAAGAATATAAATAAGGACATAAACATTATTTTTGAAGGAATCAAATAGAAATACTAGAGCAGAAAATACACCAACTTAACATTCATTAGATGGGCTCAACAGCAGAATTAACCTACTAGAAAAGAGAAATTATTACATTTGAATATGGATCAATAGAGAGTACCCAGTTTGAGGATCAGATTAATAAAGCAATGAAGAAAAATTAACAGAGCATCAGAGACCTGGGGACCACCATGAAGCATAATAAAATATGCACAACAGATGAAAAAGAGAAAAAGTGGGTGTAAAGAATATATAATGAAGAAAAGTTTGAAAGATGTCTAGTTTGGTAGCTATGACACCAAAAGTATAAATGGAAACACAGTAATGAGTCAAGTGAAAAGACAAACCATAGAATGGGAGAAGATATTTGTCCCTGATAAGAGATTTGCATCTAGAAAAAAAGCTTAAGTCTACATCTACCTATATCTATATCATCTATATCTATATCTATCTATACATACATATAGGTAAATAACAAAACTGCAAAATATCTGAATAGTCATTTCTCTCTGAAGAACATATAGAAATCACCAATGAGTCTATAAAAATATGTTCAACATTATCAACCATGGGGAAAATTCAAATCCAAATCCCAATCACAGTGAGACCATTTCATAACCATTAAGGAGGTTTAAATTAAATGAGACAGACAATATCAAGTATGAAAAAGACAAAATGGTGGGGAAATGCTTGTGGAATTATTAAATGGTGTACCTGCCCCTGAAATCAATTTTAGAGCTATACAAAATGCTGAGTACAGTGTTAATCAGTAGTCAGTTAATCTCATTTGTCAACTTGAATGGATTTAGCAACTCCTTGAGAAGTGATTGGACTGGGAGGGCACTATTTTAAGCAGAAAGTTAATGATGAGTTTATAGATTAATGCATTATTAGAATGTTGGGCTTACCTGGAAAAATTGGGTCATAGGGATGGTATTATCTTGGCCACTGTATCTGTCCTCTTACCCTTTCCTCTTTCACTGTTTACCTGCTTTCTGCTGTTTGGAGGATGTAGTGGTTGATTGATTGTGTCAATTTGCAAAGTTTAGAAGCTTAACTATATTTGCTCAACAACTGGCTCTGCAATTCTATGCCCTACAATGTAGAGGAGCAACCCTAGGGTCTATCATCACCTAGATGATATAAAAGGGAAATGAGGAAGGACAGAGGGACTTCCATTCTTCGAAGGAGCTGTAGTCTTCACCTTCAGCTTGGACATTGCCTCCTGGTTTCTAGTGCAGAATCTTTGGCTTCTGCCTTAGATTCTTCAGCCTTCCATCACAGACCCATTGGCCTCCGGACTTGCATGGAATGCTGCAGTGAACTCCGGACCCTGGAATGATTCCTTCAGTTTTCAGTATGCAGATACCCTTTGCACACTCCCTTGTCCAATTTTGGCTGATAATCGTAAGCCAATCTTCTAATTTCTTATACATTTGTACATCTTGTGTTATACCTGTTTCCCTAGTAAAACTCTGACTTATACAGATGCCATACCTATCCACCTTAGAGTCAGCTGACCATGGACTGAAACATCTGAAACAAAGGTATTTTTCTCAGGTACTTGGTCACAGTGATAGAACAAATCTCCCTAATGCAGGCAGTAATTCCATTTTTTGATATACACCAAAGAAAACTAGAAATGCACAAGTGGTGATCAAAATATATAATGCATGTTTAAATTAAAAATTATTACAGTAATTACATTGGCAGTAATCCTCCTCAGAATACTTCTCATTTCAAATGCATTTATCCCATCATTCTTGCAACTTTCCAAAGCAGTTCTGGAAGTCCTCTTTCATGTGTGTCTCTAAAAGTTATGATTAAAAGCACAGTGAATATGGCTACTGAGTGACATTCAAGACAAAGGCAGGCTTATGAAAAACAGTACATGGGAGTGAGTGCTAAAGGATATGAGATTTTTTTGATGTGATGCATATGTTCTGGAATTAGACAGTGGCTAGCAGCATTGCACAATTGTGTGAATATATTCCAAACCACGGAATTATACAATTCAAAATGTAAATTCTGTGGTGTCTGAATTTTATTTGACCTGAGCTGTTACAGAAAAAAAAGAACAAATCAAGCATCACAGTGACAACAGTGTCATATGTTGTGGATAAGCCCATTTAGATGAGGAATGAGAAAAATTTATTGAATTTAGCAACAGATGTCTTTGATAAACTAGGCTAAAGATAGTGAAGAGGTGTGGCAAATAAGTTTAATTCATTCAGCAAATATTTACAAATTGCAAATAATATATTGACATATGACATTGGAATGGGGAATGAATGAAGGAATGAAAGCCAGGTGCAATGAGTTGATCTGAATATGGGAAATGAGATTATCTGTGAGTACAGGTAATCCTAATACAAACTGGACTGCAAAGAGCAAAATACAAATATACTAATAACCACAAGAAGGCATACATTTAGTTTTGTTTGCAGTTAGCCTAGGAGAAGCTTCAGTATTTTAACACAGACCAACTAATCTCTATGTAATATTTATAGGAAAAAAAAAAAGGAGTAAGGGAATGAAATGGAGTTCACAATACGTAATATGGAGGAGATAGCAGAAAAGATAGCGTTCTGGAGAAGATCACCAAAGCACTGTTGGAGGAATTGTCTTTATATAGGAAGAGACATAACAGTTTATTATGATGGGATGGAAAGTGGAAAAATTAGTGGAAATACAGCTTATCTTGAAGACTTGTAGGGGAACTTTATATGTAATTTTTCTCTGGTATATTTTGTTGAAAGCATGGTTTATCTTTGTAGAGCCAGGAAAGAATTGGTGGCTCCGAACTTAAGTTGAGTCAGTGAAACAGAAATAAGTGGGGAAGCATCAAAGTAGTGTGAGAGGTAACATGTGCATTGTTCCAGACAGGATGGAGTGAAATGATGGGAGATTTCACCACCCTACTCAGAATGATGTACAGCTTAATACTTATGATTTGTTTCTAGAACATTTCCTTCAATATTTTCTGAATGTAAGGGAGGTTACTGAATTGATAGGAAATTTTTAATGAATTAAAATAATTAATTTATTTGAGATAGGCTCTTATTATGTTGCCTAGGCTGGTCTTGAGCTCCTGAATTCAAGAAACCTTACCACAGCCTCCCAAATAGCTGGGATAAAGGCTGATGCCACAGCACCAGTAAAGGAGAGCTTTAAAGTGCGGACCTAAATCTAAACTGTGAGAAGGCAGTAAGATCTGGATATGAGTCATAGGGACAAATTAGATGCATAAAATAATTGAAGTTCTTTCTTTGTCCTTCCTCTTTTTCTCCTTTCCATCATCTATTTCTTTTCTTTCTTCATGAGTTGCTTATTTAAATTTACTTCTCTTCTTGCCTGATGAAATAATCAGTTCTTGGAAAACAGTTAACTGGTTGGCACTTGAATGATACTCAAGGCTACTTCAAGATACTATATAGTTACCTTGGGGTTTACTTTTGACAGGAGTGCTCTTGCTTCTTCTTTATAATAACTTTTTCCTACAAATGAAACAAGGAGATGGAATTCACTTCACTCTGCCAGCACACATGCGGGTGAAGTTCCAAAATGGTTTAGGGCAATCCTCAATTCTAAAGTACAATGTTTAAATTCAGGTTTCTTTGTTTCACATTTCTCTATTCCATGCTGAGAGATAATTTAATTTATGTTCAGAAACACATACTTGACTCAAAGAAGAGGGTTGTACTTATTTAGAGAGATGGTATCACTCACAGAAAAATCTTTTAAATCCTAATCCACAAAATATTTTAAAGAAAATTATTTGATCAGTGAAATCATTTTTTGGTTTTTGTTTTGAATATATTTATTCATTACTCTCCACTCCTTCTGAAGCATATTCTTTAAATTAGGGATAAAATATGAGCCATGCATCATCTTAATCATTATATGAAAGAGTCATTAATTTCAAGGGACTTAAAATTCAACTGGGAATGTAGCACATATTTGTATATATGCATATTTCAGTATGTAACATATGTTGTGTCGGAAGGAGTTAATTATTTATTTTAACTATTTAATTAACTTTCATAGAATGGCATAGTTTCCTAGAAAATTTATTTGAACATCTGTTCATGGTGATAATTTAGAAATCAACAAATTTTTTCTTAACATCATCATATATACCTAATACTTATATAAAAATTTCTATTAATTTCTCAGAACTTGATAGTGGGAATTGTATAATTTAGGTATTCCCAAATCTCCTGTCAATGCGTAAAACATTCTTATGAATCTTAACAAAAACCTTAAACCCACATAAATACTGAATCTTTGTAAAAGTGCATGTAGCTATCAGCTTCTCCATATCTATTAAATATGAGTGTCCATACATAAAAATTATTATATATATATGTAAATTAAATTGTGGAATTGTTGGGCATCAGTTCTCTCTCATTAACTGGAAGTAATAATCTACTTACCTTACACAAGTTTTCTAAAGATCAATGAAGATGAATTAAAGTTCCATGAATGTGGGTAAAAGTCTAATAACTGTAAAAAGTCATGAACTGTGTCACTTATTCAGAGAGAAATCCAGCATCAAATATTATTCCACAGCCCCACTGGCTTTCTATGACTTTTGACAATCTGCTGTGTTGTAGGGAGAAATACTTACTAGGCAAAGGAGGTGTAGAACACACAGGTGCACACACATACATGCATACATGTATGTACTTTTGAGAGGCCATCAGATAAAATAGTCATGTTTTGACCCCTGATGTGAGTGAATATAAAGAAACCAGAATCACCTATGATGTCATGAATGGCAGGATTTCACATTTTAATGATAAATAAGATTCCATTGTATATATATACTACAGTATCTTTATCCATTTATCCATTAATAAAAGCTTAGCTTTAATAGAAGCTTAGGTTATTGTGAACAATGGTACAATGTGCATAGAGACAAAATATCTTGTTGTCATACTAATTTCGTTACTTCTGGATATACAGCCAGAAATAAGATACATGGATTCTGTGGATATTTCATTTTAAATTTTGAGGAAATTCCACACTGTATTTCATAAAGGTTGCCTCAGTTTACACTCCCATCAACTGTAGAAGAGGGTTCTTTATTTCTATCCTCCTCTCTTTCTCTTAACTTTTTTTATGACAGCCTTTCTAATAGGTGCATGGTGATATTTCATTGTATTTTGTCTTGCACTACCCTGATGATTAGTGGTGCTGAACATGTTTTCATATTGCTGATGACTAGTTATTTGTCTTCATTTGAGCATTGTCTGCTCATTGCCTTGGCAAATTTTAATTATTGATTTAATTTTTTGTGTTGCTGGCCATTGAACCCAGGGCCTGTGCATGCAAGGCAAGAGCTCTACCACTGAGCCACATTCCCAACCCTGTGGCCTATTTTAAAATTGGGTTGTTTTCTTGCTATTGAGTTATTTTTAGCCCCTTATATATTTTGGATATTAGCACACTAACAGATTTATTCTTTGCAAGTATTTTTATCCCTTCCATGGGTGATCTCTTTACTATGTTGGCTGTCTTCTCTGTTGTGCAGATGTTTAATTTGATGCAAAGAGTATGAAATTTCCATTACAGGCTGAATAATTTCTAGAAATCTAATGTACAGTGAAAGGCTTATAGTTAATTTCTCTTGAGACTTACTAGAGAGCAGATCTTAAATGTTCACACCACACACTCACACACATGTACAATTATGTGTTTATGGATGTTACAATTGCTTGACAAAGGTAATTATTTCAAAACACACGTATATGAAAACATGATGTTGAAAACCTTAAATTATACGATTTTAATTGTCTACTGTATCTCAATAGAGCCAGAAAAAAATGTAAGATCCAGAAGATAAATCAAATCATTGCTGAGTATTATTGATTGCTCCTTAAGAAAATTCTTTGAATGTTTTATTCAGATAATCCCTTAAAGGTTTACACATATCAACCTTTAAATCAAGGCTTCTCAACTTTCACACTACTAAAATTGGGGTTGGATTATTTTTGTTGGAAGGTGAAAAGAGATGTTTTATGAATTATGGATGTCACACAGCAACCCTGGATTCTAGCAGGGATACCAAAGGACCCCATCATGAAAAACAAAAATGCTTCCAGACAATGCCTAATGTTCCCAAGCAGTATGTTTGACTAAAATTATCTTCATATGACAGCTACTGCTCTAAACAATAGGAATCAACACATTCATGGGCTATTTTGTGAGCTGTTTTAAGGAAATCATATAATATATTCTCACAGCAATTAAGGCTTTGAGAAAGTAAATGATTTGCTGAGATCATAAAGTAATCAGGGAAACTAAAACTTTAATTTCAGTATTCTGATGTTTGAAATTCATGCTAATTCTCATACTCAACTTGTCTTTATGGGTATAATCACAGGCAAAAAGTTGGAAAAGGTGTGGTGTCCTAACTAAGAGATCCATTCCATGATTTTCCCCAGATCCGCAAAAGACTTTCTGAAAGAGAACAACTATGCCTTCCCTTCTTCTCTGTTAAATCATTCCATTTCTTACCCATCATCCTTTGATTAATGAGAGTGTAAGAATCTGACTGCTGTGATCCTTGTTATCCCTAAGGATAATGGTAGGTTCTTAAAAGCCAATTTTTGTTTGATCTGGAAGTTCTTCCTCTTTTGGACTAATCTATTACCCTTAGGACTTGCTTCTTCTTTTTCAGTTAAAGCCACATTATAATCTTTTGGTGGGATTTTATTTCCTGTGTTACTCTACAAGTCAGCTTTTTGTTTCTGTGACCAAAATACCCAATATTCACTATTAAAAGAAAAATAGATTTATTTGGTTTATGGTTTCAAAGGATTCAGTCAACAGCCAACTGGCTCAAAGGAAGAAGCATCACATCAGAGGGGCATGGTACAACAGTGTGATCACTTCATGGCTACTTGGAAGGAAAGCACAGAGGAAGAACACTAGAAAGATGCATGACCCCAGTGAGCTACCTCCAACAGGACCCACTTTGAAATAATACATTCAACTATGAGCATGAGTGTGTTCATGTAGCTTAATTGTCACAGTGACTCTTGAGTCTATTTCTTAATTGGGCTAAACTAGGTGATAGGATGATAAATTTAATTTTATTTGCCTGGACATTATTGAATTTAACTCTGAAAGTCTCCGACCTAAGGATTCTTCTCAGTTCAAAAGTGAAGTTGTAACTTCTATATATCCCCCATGTAACTGACTGTTACACTCAGAAACATAAACCAAGGAAGCAGTGACATTTATTTTTTGATAATGTGGGTGTGTGTATGTGTCAGAAAAAGAGACAAAAGAGGAGAGAAGAGAGGAGAGAAGAGAGGAGAGGAGAGGAGAGGAGAGGAGAGGGTAAGGAAGGGAAAGGAAGGGAAGGGAAGGGAAGGGAAGGGAAGGGAAGGGAAGGGAAGGGAAGAGAAGAGAAGAGAAGAGAAGAGAAGAGAAGAGAAGAGAAGAGAAGAGAAGGTGGGTCCCTTTTCCCCACAGGACCCTCACATG
>NW_004955419.1:11871353-11919621 GCF_000276665.1 Chinchilla lanigera
AGGGAAGGGAAGGGAAGGGAAGGGAAGGGAAGGGAAGGGAAGTAGTGAACTTTTAACACCAGCTGTAATATAATTCCAGAGATAGAAAACTCCAAATGTATTTACCTGGCAATCAGTTGACATGCCTTCTGCGAATATAGCAGGGGGATTCTTTAATGTGAATTATAACTTAACATTGAAACCACCTTTATATTTTATTCTCATAATAAAACAGCAATGTCCCAAAAATCAGACTCAGTAATTCACGTTTAAATATAAGCAAATCAAAAGTCATTTGAATAAGTTGCCTGAAGACACACAAGCATTTAATGACACAATTGGGATTTGAACTGAGATTGTTTTTACACTGGTTTCTTCTGTCTCTCCTCTCAGCTCTATCCACGCCACATCACTATAGGTGAAAACTAGAAATTTTCATTATCCCAAGGTAACATCGCTTTCAAAGCTCCTTAAATTCTTCTGAGGAAAAAATAGTGTCATTCATTGGTTTTCTATTTAATTCAATTCACATTCAATTCAATTCAATTAATATTTATTGAGGGTTTTCAGTGAACTTGAAACTGTATTCTCAGTAAGTATAAAAATTCGATCTTCCTGGTATAAGATACTTTGAAGATTTTTTTCTTGTTTCTTTTGAGAGACTCTCTTTGCCTCAGTATATATCAAAATACATTCAAGGGCAAACAGGCTTCTTTTCTGTTAGCCAAAATATGATATTTCATAATAGGGCAATTAATAAAGTATTAATCTTTCTGAAAAAAGCAAAATGTTTAGAGTAGATCCTCTCAATGTGCCACTATTTTATTTTCAAGAAGCAAGAGCCTAATAAAGAGGGTTGCTAATAATATTAGTGACTTCAGTGCTAATTCTAGTTCCCTTTGTTGGTCATTTTTATTAGTCAAATTTCCAAGAAACTGAGAGCCACAAGGAAACAATGGCATGGGCTTCTAATTCCCTTGATTTCCAACAGAAATTTCTCTCATCTATTTCTTTATTTGTTCCTTCATTTGTTCAACAAATAAATATCTCTAAGGACATGGAGCACCATGATGAATAAGGCACAGGCCTTGCCCTAATGGGTAGACAATCCAGTAGGACAAGCAAAGAAATAAAATATGGACAAAGGAGACACAAAATGACAATGGTCTGTGTGACAGAAATTAAAACCACATAGGAAAGACATCCAACTTGTGTAAGCAGCATTCAAGCATGAGAAATGTGCTTACGTACAGCTGAAGAAAAAAGAGGGATTATTTGGGATAAGGTACTGTGATGGTTAATTGTGACATGTCAACTTGACTCCAGTAAGAACTACCTTGCAGATTAGTCAGGCACAGTTTTGGATACTTCCGTGGATAACTAATGAATATGCAAACCGACTGGGTTAGGAAGAACTACCCTGGATGTGGGTAGCACCAACCAATAGCCTTGTGGCCTGGGTGGAATTAAGAATGAAGAAAAAAGAAGCAGTGTTGTCCCACCTTTGGAAAAGCTCCGTTCTTCACCATTGTTTTTGAACATTGGTCTTCAGGCCCTTCAACCTTCCAATGCACTCTTCAGGCTTCCAAAGCAAGTTCCCACTGGGAGCTCTGCAGGGAACTTCAAGGCCTTTGACCTTAAACTGATACTGAATCCTTTAGCATGCTGATGACCATTCTGCCTCTGATTCCTTAAGCCTATCCAATGAATCTGTTTGTATAATCACGCTTACATTTTATATTGACGCTTTTCCTCTACAGAACCCTAATTGATACAGATGAATTTAGGATGAGGTTTGCTGAGTTTGAGGGACCAGAACACTTTAAGTTATAGAATCAGGAAAACTTATAGCATTTAGTGGAGGCAGTAAAATCCTACAATGAGTAGCGTAAAAGTAGAAAGCAGAAAGAGTGTTGATGAGGGAGGCTGCACAGACTGGAATGTGGAAGAGTTGTCTTATATCTTACCTGGGACATGCCTAACAGAGCCACTGAAGACTTTAAGTAAGGGATAGAACTATTGCCAAGGTTGGTTTGGGGAATGATCCCACATTCCACGTGGTGTAATACTCACTGACAAGAGAAAGCATCACAGTGGCCAGCTAAGATGAGAGGATAAATGCCCTGGTCGAGGGTAATGTGAGGAAGTGCAGATATAGGCACAGATGTAAGAGGAATGAAAGTGGTGATTCCCTGGACCAAGGCAATGTTGGCAGATAAGGAGGCAGATATGAAAGAACTTCACTTCAAGGAAAGAGTCAGTTTTCAAAAAGGAAGCTAGAGGAAAATTGCCTAGCCATACACGGACCTCAAAAATCAGCTGCCTTATAGACCTGTGATATAGAGCAGAAGTGTGAGAGATAGATAAGGATTAAATCCAAGTTTGGTCACATAATAGATCTATAGCTTGAGGTGAATTATTGTAATGCTGCATGCCTCAGTTTCCTCGTGTGTACAGTTAGGCTAATGATATAACAATCACATGATATTTTTCAATGAGGAACATTGAAATAGAATGATATATAAAGCACTTAGCACTTGGTACATAGAAACCAGTGAAAAATACTAGCCTTTCTTTTTTGTCTTTTTGAGACAGTGTCTCACCATGCTGTTCAGGATGGGCTTGAGGTCACTTTTTAGCCCAGGCTGACCTCAGACTCACAGAGATCCTCCTGTCTCAGGCTCCCGAGTGCTGGGATTACAGGCATGTGCCACCACACGTGGCAATAGCTATTATTATCAGCACGTCTTTCCTTCCCTTGCTCTAACTTAGCTTCTGATATGATGGTTGAGAGTGAAGAAAATGATGGTCATTTATTTCCATTGTGTAGCTAGGGTAAGTGGAGAGAGAGTGAGTTGATTACCTCATGTCTTAGGGTTGAGCCCTTGTGATACTGAGCTACATAACTGGACTGTTTTGCATATTGCTTGAGGTCTTTAGAACCCATTGCTCCTTCTCCCAGTAAGAGATATAGAAGTGCCAACTTCTGTGCAGGTGAAGCTCATTGGTCACTTGGGACGCCTTTGTTTATACACAGATAGATCCTAAATTGAGCAATGTCCCAGTTTGATTTACTTGGGTAAACTAAGCCAAGAATACATCTGTTATCTTTGCAGCTAGGTTTGGTTTTGGTTAAAGGAGTAGAGATAGTGCTCAGAGGATGCAAATGGTGCATGTCATCAGTAGGTGTATGAATCTCTCTTCTGGGTGGTACTCTGGGACAAAATGAAATCATGTACAGGTATGGTGGGCACTGGCAGAGCTAGAGTTCTCTTGTACTATACCTTCTGGCCTAACAGGAAGGAGTCATGAGGATTAAGGATCATTCCTGAATTTCTGTCTTTCTGAGGTATACAGCAAGCTAGATGAGCTCAAGTCAGCCCAGGGAAGACTTTAGTTCATTCACTCAATAACCTGCCTCTATTTTCAGATGCAAAGCAAGAGATGCAGAGGACAGATGGAACTTACTCAAGATCCTATCAATTTCATGATAAAAATGAAACAAATTGCTTCCTCATAAAATAAAAATAGTTAACTGCAACCACTACTTCAGCTTCCCATAGCAGTGTATCTGAGAGTCTTGTGAAGTATTTCATTCTCGCTTAGCTGCATAAATATGTATGTATTTTTCTCTTTCTCACCACCAGTGTGGCAAATTCCTTGGAGTTAATTGACTCTCCCTTCCCACCTACATTGTACAAGACCCCAAACACCGAACTTTGTACCTGACAATATCCCCATACTTAATTATTGAAGGTTAATAATGAGGAATAGAAAGGGCTATATCAGAAGGAAAAACACTTAAAAGTATGACTCTAAACATAGTTGGAGGACTATGTTAATATCTTGAGTCACAGTATTTTATTTAAATTAAACCCTTTTGGGAGGTTAGGGTTGCTCAGAAATTTTAGTTAACCAATTTACACAAAGGAGATGGGCACATAGAAAGACAAATCCAAATGTTGATTTTATTACTGAAAGAGCTGTTTAAAATCATTCAGTGGATTTCTAGAATTTTATAGGCATACACAACTGGACATGGCAGATCTGGGCATCTTTGTCTTAGCATGATCAAGGATTTATTGCATAGCTGATTACAGGGCAGAAGGCATACTACAGTAGAAGTTTTCAAAGAGAAATTTCTAAGAAGAAACAGATAGTGTTGAGCCATGAATTCTGAATTTTTTAATCCAATTAGATAATTGAGGATTGGAAGGAGCCCAGACAGATTTTCATATAGGAATCTCTCTATGTGAAAACACACAGCATTCCCTCCACCAATATTCTCAGTTATCATAGGAAATGGGACAATTAATTTTCTCCTTTTTTTGAAAGAGAATATTGAGGTTCCGTAAATAAAAATCTTGATCTAGGTCATAAGACTGGTACTGGTTTTAAAACCAGGCTTGTGGGGATACATCTTGTAGATGCACAGTGTGCTATATTATATTCCTTCCTCTAAGATGTCAGTGAAAATAAAATTCTTTAATGTTGATTTATTAAATCACTACTATTATTAGTGGGGTCTTTTTCTGGCTTTTGTTAGAGGGCAAAGTATTCGACTTTAAAGACAGGATTTTTTCTTGTGGCTGGAAAGGTAGAGAGAATGAACATCATGAGGTAATTATAAGGATAAAATGATTCAGGACAGCAATGGTTGATGATACACCCTGGAAAAGAAATTGCATCCTTATTGTGTGTAAGGAACTACACAAGCTAGATGAAAACTCCTTTTCTCAAAATTCTCTCCTCCTGACTGTTGTGTCACCTTAAAAGTATAACAGGTACTTGGCACACAAAGAATAAGTACAGAGGCGTATCATTTGTTCACTGAGGAGTTTGAACTAAAGTGATCTATCTGACATTTTCTGTGCTTTCTGAAAATACTGTCTCTCCAAGCTGGCAGGAAGTTAAAAACCTCTGTTGTATGTCCATTTCAAAAAGTATTATATTTCGTAGGGTAGAACATAGTAAAATTTGAGCCCAAGGGGCCAAGGGATATGCCATCTGGTATGCAAGGACTCCTGTAACTCTAGGAAACTCATTTCTCCTTTCAGAGCCTCTTTTTCTTCATTTATAAAATCAGTCATTTTCTAGCTTAACTGCTTGTATCAGTCAGTTTTTTCCATCAATGGGATACAATATCTGACACCTACATTTTAAAGAGGAAACGTTTAACTTGGCTCTTGGTTTTCAGGGATTCAGTGCACGATTGGCTGGATCCAAGGTAGAAACAGCATGGTAGATGGGCATGGTAAACAAAGATGTTTAGATATGGTGGGTAGGACATAAAGCAGGGGAATATCATGAGAGAGGAAGGGATAAGGGACCATATAAAGTTTCCAATGTCCTATAGCCATGATCTACCCAATTACCCACAGTGGTATGCTTTACTAATCCCCTAGGTGGTTTTCAAGCCATTCAAGTTGACATCATTAATGTTAATCATCATATTCCACCCCTTGTCAACTTGATACCCAAACACCTCCTTAAGCCATATTTACTCTTCAAAAAGAATAATAAATTAGTGATTGCTCTTATCACAGTATAGCTATCCTACATACAAATGGAAATGCAATATTCCTTTCCCCAAAGTCTAAACAGTTCTAGCATTTTCAAAAGGCTAAGTTTAAATCTCTCTGAAATTCAAAACAATTCCTTATCTTAAAAATAAAACAAGAAGTTACACAATCCTATGCTATGACAGCACACAGTAAATATTCCCAATCTAAAAGAAAAGAACAGGAGGACAGGAAAGAATTGGACCAAAGCAAGAATAAAATCTAACAGGGCAGAGATAAAATCCTGTAGCTCTATATCTGGCAATTAGGGAACACAGCAGTGAGATGTGAGCTCCAGAGATTTTTAACAGCCCCTTTCCTATGGCCTTTCTGGTTGCAACTTACATGGTCTCTTTCTATTAGACTGGCTTGACTCACAGACTACAGCCTTCCTTGGGAAATGTTCTACATTCCTGGCATCTCTGATGTCATGGGTCTGTTCTGGAAGTGAACCTTTAACTTCATTCTCACAGCTTCACACAGTGCTTTCATGAGGTCTTCTTGTCTGACATGATAGTTTATATCTAATGCTTTTCAAATATCTCATGGGCATCTCTGATGTCATGGGTCTGTTCTGGAAGTGAACCTTTAACTTCATTCTCATAGCTTCACACAGTGCTTTCTTGAGGTCTTCTTGTCTGACATGATAGTTTATATCTAATGCTTTTCAAATATCTCATGTGCTTAGAAGGCATTTGCATCATCAAGATGTTATAGCCATCAGTGGATTCATTTATTGATAAATACAGTAGTTGAATGTCTGTTAGGAGATGGGGACTGGTTGGAGGTGGGTCACTAGGGTGTGACCTGGAAAGATGTATTCTTATCCCTGACTCCTCACTTCTCTCTGTGTCCTGTCTGCCGTGAATTGAGCTGGTTTCTTCCAGTATGCCCATCTTCATTCTGTTTCTGCCTGGGAACCAGACAACAGTGCACTCAAATCTTGAGCCAGTATGAACCTCTTGTTTAAATTGTGGATGTTGGTTATTTTGTCTCGGTAACAAGGAAAGCTCCTAAGTTACCTTTGAAATCTAGATGGAATCTTCCTGGACCCTACAACACTTGCATTCTGCATGCTGGTAAAACCAGTGTTATATGGGTGACAGTGAGTTCTGCTACCAGTGTGGGCAGTAGCCAGGCTCCTTTGAATCATAGCAGCACCAGCTTTTGAGTATTTCCATGGCTAAACATTGTGAAAGGATCTCAGAGAAGCAATACCCCAGGAGGCACTTCTCTAGGATGGGACCCAGAGGGGTTTTTCTCAAATGAAAGATTGACACTTTTTCCTTTCAGCCTGAAATGGGTGCAGTCTGGCTGATTCCTGAAGTAACTTCAAACATATTTCTTCTTGGTCCTGTTTCAAGTATCTGGTGTCTTTTCAAAGGCAGTAATGTCTTCAGCAATCATATTTCCTTTGGTCCCAACTTTATATGTTTTGTGTTGGAGTCAACAATGTAGTTTTTCAAATTTTTCTGCTCTGCATTTTGCTTTCCATATTCACTATAAATTTGACTACAAGTACCCACCAGTACCCATGCAATAGGCTGCACTTTGGCTGCTCATGTCATGGCAGCCAGGAAGCAAGAGAGAGAAGAGTGTGGCTAGGATGGAGATACACACTTCCACGTCACTCCTGGAGCAACTCACTTGTAATCAGGCCCTACTTCCTAACAATGAGTTATCTACAGCTTCCTCATAATCCAATTATCTTCCAAACACATGAGGGTTTGGGGGCCATTTTCGATCTAAGCCATAACACAAATAAATACTTTAACTTAATAAATATTAATTGAAATTCCCAATATAGAACACACACTTGTTTAAAATATTGTGATTTATATGTCTCAAAATTATTAATCTATAAATATTTATTATTTATATGTTATATTATTTACATTATAGATAAATGAGAGATAGATAGATAGATAGATACATAGATAATCAATGGGAGAAGCAGCAGAAATCTCTAGGACATAGTACAATTTTAAGTAAAGTGGTCCATTGTGTCCTCACTGAGAAAATCCATTTGTGTGAAAACCTGAAGAATGTGGAGAAGTCAGCGATATAGATGTCTGGGAGACAGAATTCCAGGTAAGGTAACAAAAAGGAGAAAAGTATAGCCACAGCAGAGGAGCAGAGATGGTGTGAGGGACCCATGATGAGTTCAGAGAGGGACCTCAATGCCAGATGGAATGGAGCCCTGTGGTTGTTTTAAGGACCTTGAATTTTGCTCTGTCTGGAAGCATTCAGATGATTCTGAGTACAGGAGCATGATATGACGTGTTTATCAGAATTACTTTGATCAATGAGCTCAGACCAGACTGTACAGTGAAAATACACAGGTAGAGAGAACAAACAGCAATCTGGATGAGAGAAAAGGGACACTTGTACCAGGTTTGCAATAGCACGGGTGGTGGGAAGCAGCGGGATTAAGGATATAATCTCCAGGTAACATGGACCAGTTTGACATCAGACTAGCTGCCAGGTATAAGAAAAAAGGGCTTTTTGTTCTAAGGAACGAGAAAGATGAAAATGCCATAAGCCAAGATTGAAAAGACTATCAGAAGAGCAGATTCGATGGGGAACACTTGAAGTGTTTAAATTTGAAAATGACAAGTTTGAAATATCCAGAGGCAGATATCAATCACAGGGTTATGTATACTTAACTGAAGTGTAGTGAAATGGTCCAGAATGGTAGTAAAATATCGTTTGGTGGGTCCAAGTGGTACTTGAAGCAAGGAGAGGGGATGAGATCCTCAGCTGAGCAATGGAGTAGTCCAATATCAAGATAGCAAATTGATGAGCAGAAGTTAACTAAAGAAAAGCTGTCTGTGAAAATCCAGGAAACCAGGAGAATGTGTCTAATGTCTTCTATGTCAAGTGAAGAAAGTATTCCAAAGATGAAGATGATGCACTGTATTACATGTAACTCACCAGTGAGCCAATTTTTTGAGGATTTATTGGGTTTAATCATATGAATGCCATTGATAATCCTGGTGAGAATAACTTTGGTGAAGAGGTGAGAGTGAGAGTTTGAGAAAAGAATGATGAGGAGAAAATGTGTGGGGAGCCTGTGCACCAGCTGGAAAGCTTTGTACAAACTGTATAAATTAAAATTCTTTCTCAACTGCATCCCTTCCTTCCTCCCTTCCTTCCTTCCTCCCTCCCTTCCTTCCTTCCTTTATTCCTTCCTTCCTTCTGTGCTCGTTTCTTTCCTTTACTCCTTTCTTTCTTCTTTCCTCAGAGAGTGAGGTGGGATGATAATATCTACTTCACCAGGGTTTTATGTTATTTTGCAAAGAATGACAGCATGTGACATCTTGATAAAAGACAATCCCTCCCTTTCCCTCTCAAGATCCTATGCCATGTGGCCTCAATGGCAAAGATGGGAAGGTTCATTTCCATTAAGTGTTCTTAATGGAACACTTCTCCTGCTCCACTTGCCTGGTCGTTTGTAGCAAACATAAAAAAACATTCCTGTTAAAGGTACGGGGAGAAGGCTGGAGGCCACCACCAGCTTTTCAGGAAAGAAGCCTTTTGGCTCAGAACTCCATGGAGCTACTGACTGTAAATAAAAATTGCAATGATTTCTGCTTGGAATGGGGATGGGAGGTCGGAGAGTAAGTGCACTCTGTTCAGGGCAGTCTTCTGCGGAAATGAATTCCAGAGCAGAGTGCCAAAGTGCTTTCGTAAATGACTCTGGCTCACCCCATTCCCTATCTCCTGCCTGTATATGCAACATTTATAAAAATAAACATTTGCAGGAGGCACTCGAGAGGAGACCAAGATGGAGCACCCAGCAAAGAAAACAGATAAACCAAAGAACTTACAACATTCAAGAAAGACACAGGATTTCAGACACACAACAGAAGACCCAGCACATGTTCTGGAGGGTAGTGGTGGAACAGCAGTGCAGGAGTTTCAGAACTTCAACCGTGCCCAACGTAGGATTCTCCTCCTATTCAATATATTGTGTCTCATCACTCTTTGTCACTGAAATGCATGATCCTTGGTGGGGGGGTATCTTCCAGTGAGTTCTCACTTTTGGATTTAGATTATTTATCCAGAAATGACACATTTCCTATACACTCAGCAACTCTACTACTATGACATTTCTATTAGGCATTAGAGGTTCCATGTTAAGAATCCCTCTATCCTGAAAAGTTACTACTGTATGTCCTCCATTTGTCTGAGCAGCAGTATGACCTCCGCATAGTTGCCATTTCTAAACCCCTACCCTAGACAGAACAAGATGCTTACTCTTGCATCTTTCTTCTATGGCTTCTCAGATTTTCTTCACCTATAGCTCTGTAACAGAGGCTTACTGAATGTGGAACATTATTTTTCTTAACTGCCCCCATCCCTCATTGCCCAAACAATGCCTGGCCCATTGTACAGTATGTCCTATGCACTGAATGTTGGTGTCAATCCAAACTTTGGAATCTAGTACCTTAGTACTTCCTTCTTGGAAGTAGTGGTCCCATAAAAATGTTTCAGTGGTGCTGTCTTGGTCATTTCATGACGTGAGGATACAAATGCTGCCACTGTCTATGAGCAATAGCCCCTCACTGAACCCTGAATTTGCCTCTACCTTAGTCGTAGACTTCAGAGCTCCTGGAACTGTAAGCATTATATTTTGTTGATTATTAATTACCAAGCCCAAGTCATTTTGTTCTAGCAGCCTGCATGTGCAGACAGACAGTGGAAAGTCCCTCAATTTGAACATATGATTAGCACTCATTTCCTGCTTGTTTTAGACAATTATCTTGTTTCTGTCTCTACTGCTAGACTATAAATACTCTGGTGAAATTAGGGGTGCCATTTAAAAAAAATATCCATTTTCTGGCATATAGAATTTACCCAGTAAACATAACTGAGAAAAACAGCTTCTCTTATTTTCTATTACTCTCCTTTAAATTATCAACCGCTTCAATGAATAGAATGTGATTTCATTATATAAAATGTGTACAGCAAAAAATATAGGGTAAAGCAGAAAACACTTAAAAAGAAATTCATAACAGTATGGGAATGTTAGCCATCATATTAATCATTATCAACACCAAATGCTTGCTGCTATATTGACCAATACAGAGGTATTTATTTAGCACCTACTCTGTGGACACAATCTGAGACATTACAGAAAAAGTGGAGGTAGGATGGCAAAGACTAGTGCACAGATAAAGGTACCAAGGGGAATGTGAAAGGACATAGAAGAAACCAGACTGATGTCACCAATGAAAATCTCTGAGAGGAAAGACTATTTAAGTTAAATTATGAGTTGAGTTGGACAAAATTATGTCACCAAATGATAAGCAGCAAGGTTTTAAAAGGTGAAAAGGTGCATGTTGCCCAGAACAAAATTCATTACAGCATATAAATAATAAGGTCAAAGATCATTCAGGAAAATGATAGAAGCATAAAATGCCTGCAAAATAGATTGCAAGCGAGCAGAGGTAGCAGCTGGACAAAGCACAGGGTTGAGGAAGGCCAGAGCTATGTCAAGGAAAGTCTTGTAATTCAATGAGCTGTTCTCATCTTGTCTGCTTGTTTTTTTTTATTTTAAAGAGATAAAAAACAATAACAAAATAGCAACAAAGACAAAAACAAAGCAACATAAAACAGTAAAAATGATACAGAATTTCAAAACAAGATTATAGGAAATTAACAATGGTTGCTGTATTACATATTGTTATCTTCAATAGAGTTGCTCAGATTACCAGATGTAAGAATGTGAGGTTTATTGAAAGGAATATTCAATGCTTAATTTTTTTTTTTTTTTTTTTTTTTTTTTTTTTTTTACCAATTTTGCATGCTTATACCTCCTAATCTGCTTTCTTTTTAAAAATAGTTCCGGTTGATGTCTTTTCCTCATGTGATCTTCATAAAGAGACAGAGTTAGTAATAAGGCAGTCCAAGAAAACCTGACAAACTGGTGTCCAGATAAACTAATAAGTGGAGTATGTCTATTTGTTTTGAAGAGCTGGACATAAATTCCAAATGTCCACACTCTTGTAAGAAAATCAAGGCACTTCAAATGGAAACTAGGTATCTCCATACCAACTATGTTAGCCAGTAGGGACCATCTGGAGTCAGTGTTTTGAAAGTCTTCACTGGTTGCAGCTTTGTTGTACAGGAAGGAGAACTAGAATTTGTTCATGTTGTCCCTGCAGGCTGGGAAGAGAAAGAGCAGGCAGTCCCACCTGTCATTTACCTGGCAATTCCTTCAAACACATTGGACAATTCTCAGTTACACTCCACAGACTCCTCTTTCTTGCTGAATTTATTCTAGAGGATTAGGATTCTTCACTTACTCCTTTTCCTTGTTGGAACATTTCATGGTCATGACACATACCAGAGATTTTCCTAGAAATCCAAAGATCGCTAGTGTGGGCCAGTCAGACTAGAGATTGTGAAATTCTCCAAGTTTAAAAATGGGTCTAGTAGGGCAATCCAGAAGGAACTCTTCCTACCAACTTTTGCTCTCAGATTCAGGAATCAATGTGAATTAGAGTGGCCTAATTACAAATATCAAAATCGTGATTACCACCTCACGTTAATTATACATTCCCAGAAGAAGCGTTTTTATTTCATCAAGACTTAGATATTGAAAAAACATATGTAAGTTAAGGTGCCAATCATCTTATTATGAAGTATCATCTCCTCTCTGAATTTTGCCATTATGATAGCACATATCACTTGGTATGTTTATTGAGTACATGAGTGAATAAGGTAATTGATGCAATAAACAGATAAATGAAGGCAGAAGTTAATGATTCTTATCTTATTCTAAGTAAACTTTCTTAGAAGAGGGACTCTGGGTACTACCACAGACCTCACATAATATCTGACATACAAATATTTTTTCAGTAAATGATATAGATTAATTGGAATAGTATTAACATTGTTAGAGTATATAATAGGTACAATATACTATGGGTTATAGCTCACAGGTATGGACTTATTCTATATATTTTTTCTTTAAATCTCCACAGAGCCCAGCACAGTATCAGGTGCTTTGGAAGGTTAAACAAAGTAATACAAGCTCTCTTTATTCTTCAGGATTCATGACTTTTCCAAGAGTAGTTGATGAATCACTTATATGAAAGTATTAGAATCAAGCAGGGAGAATTCCTGAGTCCCACTTTAAGATCATGAAGGGAATTTTAACATGTTGTATAGGTAATTCTGAAGTATAAAAATTAGACAGTCACATTCTAAACCAAGAGTTACTTGAGAACCTAAGTATGCTATATGCACTTTTAATTCTCTTTCAAGTTAACATCATGCCCAGCTCACAGGGACATATTCTTACCAGACGTGATGACTGTCAATCTGATAATGTTTTAAACCAAGGTCTTCCAAGAAACACATTGTTTTAAGAGGGTAAAACTGTACATCACAGTAATTTTTGACAAAGTCCTTTGGGAAAAAACAGTACCTCAATCTTTGTGGAACTATGACTTCCTGATTTTGCCTACTACACTCTGAGGACATATTTAAAGATTGCGCTATTAGAGTCATAATCAAAATCTTTGATCTGAAGTTCACATAAGTACTTAGTACATTGACTTTGATTAGATTCCCTCGGAGCAGATTCTGGCAGCAGAGACTAGCACATCAGAAGATTATAAAGGAGTGCTTTGGAAAGATATACCTGTGAAAAATGAAGTGGTTAGGTCTGGGGAAGGGAAGAGTGAAGACTTTTACAGTCACAACAGAAGCCTCAATCCATCCCACAGGAAGCTCCAGAGTAGAAACGTTGCAGAGTTGCTCCACCTGGGACAAGAAAGAGCCCAACTTTGAGCCACACATTCATGAGACATTGGATATAGGCTGGCCTCAGAGAGGTGAGAGACCCCGGATGATGAGGACAACAGAGGACAGTTGGTAGCTGAAGAGCTGACCAATTCTATCATCTGGGATAATGAGTCCTTGGTCCCAACAGTGATACGTGCTTGGCACACCACAATATCCAACACAAAATACTAACAGTTCTAGAGAGTTGATAATTCAATGATGTTATAATGTGTTGTAAATAAACCATAGACTTTTGGCACAGGATTAAAGAACCTGAGGGATGCTTCTTCTTTTTACTATATAAACTGAATAAAGCATTCTCTTTATGAGAGCCTCAGATTTTCAGTTATAAAGTGGTATTTGCCCATGTCCAGTTCTCAGGACAAGATTTATACAAAGAACCTCGGCTTCTTCACTTCTTCCTCCTGAAGGTCACTTAACACCAGTTTAACATTTAATACATTCATTATCCATGTCATGCTTGGTTTGAGTAATTGTACTCTGTAAAACTAAAATGACTTACAGGCATGTTGTCTTTCCTGCACATATTCTCAAAATTTGTTTTTTAAAAAATAATTTTAAAGGCAGTACATTAAATAAGTTTCACAAACACGATGGAAGTAATTGAAGGGAAAAATATGAAATAAATAACCATGCCTTTTCCAATATTTGAACGCCAAATAACTCTGTGTGCTGGGGATTCACTGGTGAACAAATAGAAATCCTCTAAAACATAATATGAACAACTTACTAACTCAGAAAGTGGAGAAAACAAGAAATGACTGAGGGATGATGCAAGTTGCACTTTGAAATAGAATGCACGGGAGAGCTTCACTGGAAAAATGACATTTGAGGGAGAGTTGAAAAAGGTGTGAGTCAGCTTTGGAGATAACAGCCAGAGTAATGGTCTCAAGGCAGAAAGTTGTCTGTCAGAGTTAGAGCATCACACTTTCAGACAGGTAGAGAAAGCAAACAAAACATTGCACCTTGACTGTCCTAGCCGCCCCACCAGCACACTATCCCGTGCCTGCCCTCTCCAGATCCCTTCCCAACCCTCTACTCCAAGGAAATAGCCAATAGTATTTCACATCCCTCTTTACTCACCAACTCCCCAGTAAGAACAGCATATTACACAAACCACAGAATTTTATTCCAGCTATTCTTTTTCTATAGAAACCACAATAGTGGATTTAGTCTGAAAAAAAAATCACTTGGATTGAATAAAAACATACACACATACAAAATCTAAGTTACAAACAAGCTTGGAACTGACATCCCAAAATTCTAAGTTTCAAATCCAAGCCTGGAGCTGACAGCCCAGATGAGCTCCAAGGGAAAGCTCAGGGCGAGGTCCTCATCTTGTTTCAGCCTGTCAGTGGGAGGCACTGGGAGAAACTGATCTCTTAAGTTTCCACAAGTTGAACATCTCATCCTGGAATGGAATTCATGAAATGGAAAGAAAAAAAAATAATGATTTGTGGTATAAATAACAGTGCTGTCTCTCAGACTTAATTCTTCCCCTATGATCTGGATTCCATTTGGATTAAAACTTTTAGTAGATAGATGTACACAGGATAATTCCCATTGTCTTAATTCATACTAATAATATAGCTCTACCAGTCCAGAAAGATTCAGTAGTGGATCTCAGAGTCTCATAGACTAAAACCATGCATGTGTTTAACTGAATTCTTTGACTTTAATTTTTTCTGTGATTGCATTCCTGAGTATCTTTTAGGAATATCCTTTCTTCATATCCAGGAACAGCTACCGATTAAGAGTCCTTGCAATCTAGAGTTTTATAATCTAAATACTTGCTGGTCATGATTTTGTTTATTTAAGAGCTACAGCTCCTCCTAGAAAGCTTGAATGAGATTATAGTATTTCTGGTGAATCTCCCCAAATGCAATTTTGATCCCTTTAATTTTTCCCAGTATCTCTAAAATTATTTTAACTCTTTCATCAAATAACTGTGATTTGGTTTAAGACAAAATCAAACTCATTTTTCATCTATAATAGAATCCTACACTTAGCTCATGATGGTAAATTTGATACATTGGACTTTATTTGTCAGCAATAACCAGAAGCCAGACATTTAAACATTCTGTGCTGCAGTGAACTCATCTAACTACTTCACAAGATGGTGTGAAAATAAGTATCTGCAATGAGCTGTACAGGAGATATATGCAAGAAGCATTTATAACTCCACATAGTGATCACCAACTTCTGATCTCTGCTGCAAAATTCTATGGCAGCTGGAGAATTCTGACCCACTAAGAATCAAAGTTATTCGCATGTAAACTTCCTTATTCTACTAAAATAATGGATGGTCCTCGGCGGTGAAGCCAACTGAGGAGTAAACCTATGTACTGTACCTGCTCTTCACCAAGACAGTCAGTTTAAATTAATAATTAAGAACTTAAACTCCAGCCCCAGAAGGATTCCAGACTCTCACTCACTAGCTCTGGGTTCCTGGGCAATTTCCTCATGTTCTAGTAACCCAAAATTTGCAAAGAATAATAATGGCATCAATGTGTCCCTTAGCTTTACAGAAATAATCTATGGTTGTTTTAACACAGTGCCTAGCACAAAGCAAGTGCTTAAAGGTAATTGTTAGTATCACTGTTGTTATCACTTATTATTTAATCATAAGTGTTATATAACTTTCAAAGTTAGGCATTGCAAATTCAATCTGTTGAAAATAGCTCTCTGGGTCGTTAAGGTTGCAATGATTAATATGAGTACAACATTATTATTATATTTGCTTGCAGGTCATTTTTTTAAAAAAAGAAGGTTGTTCCAATGCATTATTCTGATCTGAGTATTAAGAGAGGGTAGGGGAAGAGGATGGTAAGGGGCTGAACCATCAGGTTTGACTGCGAATGCATTGTAATTAAGGTGCTGCGCTAAGAATAGAAATGAGACATTTGGATTCTAATCAATATGTGCTTAAAAGAGAGAAATCTTTCAAATGGAGTACAGAAGGTTATCTACCAGCAACCCTTCCATCAGAGTACACTGTTCCCTGTAATCCAACGAACAACACATATACATGAACAGCACCAGAACCTTCTCATTCCAAGTCCAAGTTGTTTTTGATCAGTTACTCACAGTTCATCACAGTCTCTACCTGCTACCTTTCCCAGTAACGTTTTTTTTTTAAAAAAAAGCTTGAGGTTTGCGCAGGTACTTTGTGGCAATATATAACCTCATGAAATGAATGGTCTTCCTGACTTCTGTTTGAATCTCAACACTGACACTTACTGTATCTGTGTGTCCTTGCGAAGATCCGTAAGTCTCGTCACATATTATCCTCCATTCCAATATAATGATTAAATGTGACAATGAAATATACAGTCTCTTAAATGCCTACTGTATAGCTGGCAAGGTGAAAAATACAAAAAAAAATCTATACATGAAACCTAACTTTAGGAGATGAAGTATTCTTATTCTCATAGGTACCTGTTATTGAAGGACATTGGGCAAGAGAAGATGCCTGGGTTTTGTAGACATTGGAGCAGGCTGAGCAAATGTATTTGGGTTGAGGACCAAAACACAATTGGGGCACTGACTATGTAGGTCAGTGGACATCACCTGATAAATGAAAGAATCAAAAGTAAAATGTTTTGACAGTGCTTCCACCCTCCTTCCCCACAGAGACTATTAAGGGTAAACCAAAGGTGCAGGTCTTAATTTACCTCAAGACAATCCATTTCCTTCCATTCTATTACTCTCCTGAGTAGATGATCAGTTAACCAGAAACAGGTAGGAGAAAGGTTTAACTCTAAAGACTTTCTGAGGCAAGAGAGTTTAAAAAGCATCTCTTAATCCCCCTGGAAAATTTCACAGGTTTTATACTCTCAGGGTTCAGCAGCTGAGGTATCACAGGGACAGTCCTACGGTATCCCATAAAACAATGTTAGAACATTAAGAGGAGCTTACAGTTTCTTCAGTTCCTTCTTCTCTTTACCCTTTGGGAAAACTGAGGATAAGGAAGAGAAAACTTGGGTAAAACTATACAATGAGAATGTAATAAACTTTTCTAGCAGATGAGAGCCCAGAAAGCAAGGCTTCAACCTGGATGTTACTGTCCTCATATTATTCTGTTGTTTGCCTCCCCTGAGGTGCAAATGAATTAAACAAATGATGACTTAGTCACAGTAGGCTTCTCAGCACGTAGATGGGAATACTGAGGCCCACTGTGAAAAGCTGATGGTCCAAGACAGTAGCAAATGATTGGTTTCATTATAAACAGAACTGAAGTCTCTGTACTCAGTGTAATTTCTAGATCCTGCTCTTACACAGTTGTATGGACTCCACTGGCTGGAGAACCTTGAGAGAGGGGTCCACTCCTTAAGGTTTTCTGCCAATGAGCCAAGAGTCAGGCTTGGAGGGCCTCACATTCACTTCCTCTACTTGGCCATGCCCCAGGTTGGCCCCATAAGCCTCCCAAGTGGCAAATCCCATGAAATATCTGACAAAAACATAGTAGGAAGGAATGAGATCTTTTATTAGATCTCTTTTAGGCTTATTGCCTGCTGTCCTATCTTGGCTGGTTCAACCTCTTCCTCAGTTTCTTGGCTTTTAAACATAAAGTACAGGTGCTGAGCTTGGGAGTCCAGAGAACTCCAGAATGCTGACCACAAGGTAAACGATATCCCAGGTGTTCCTTTGACCTGGCATGCATATCAGCTGCATATTGCTGGCCAGAGCTGCTGAGATTCAACTCCTTGGCCAGGTAGTGGTGCAAGAACCACAACAAACAGGCAGCATCTGGAAATGTGTAAGCAGACTTGGCACGCATACGGAGGAAATGCAGTGCAGTATGTTCAATTATTTCTGCAACTGAGGTTCTGTCTTTAAAGAGGAAAAAAAATCACACACAATGTTTCATATTTCAGTTTCAAAAGAGGAAGGCTTGATTCTTAACATCAAATACACGGTTCAGGGCAAGGCGTGTAGTTGGATTCGCAATTTAATTTCATATGTATATGTATTTATGAAAAGCTGAGTTCCAAAAGGGATTTTAAGTAATGGATTTGCATTCTTTTTCTTCTTTTCCAGCTTCTTTCAGGCCAGAAGATTTCACTGAGTGGTTTATCATTGTGCTGGCAATATGGAGAACAGACAAAAGAAGTGTTATCATTGGCCTCGAGGTCTTAATTCCAGGGAATAAGGCTGAAATAACAATAATGATAATGATTTAGATCTTTAGTGATCTAATGATAATGACATAGCCTAGTTAAAATTTTTTAGGTGATATTGTGAAAAAGTATATAATTTTACACAGTTCATGCATGATTAAACACTTACTGAGAGAGGTCAGTGGTCTTCTCATAACCACCTGGCTGCAGGATCAAACTTGGGATCTCACCACGTTTAATTCTAAGCTCAAGTCTTTGACCAGTACAGATAGGCTAATCTGAAACGCAGCAGTTCTATGTGATTTCCCTGGAGAAGTTCTAGAGGACCAAGCTTTCAGGTGTGTTTTCTAGAAAAGCTATGGCTCCTCTGTTGCCACACTACCTTCTAATGGCTTTCTCTTGAACTACTTTTCCATTTTTTTGTAGAACATCAAACTCTTCTTGTTTTCTTGTTGTCCCTGCTCACACTTCATATCCTTTGGAACTTCTGAATATTCAAAGCCAAAGTCTTAATGTTTAGACTCTTTTTCAACTGTGCTCAATGTTTTTGTATAAAACTTTCCAAAACTAGTTAATCTCAAACTTTTTGTCTAGCCTAGCCATCTTTCCTGGACTTTAAAATTGCTTATTAAACTATCTATTGACCATTATCTTTTCACAGATGTCCAGAAAGCACCCTGAACTCAACACAACTGAAATAAAATTCTTACTTTCCCTGTATACACTACACAAAAAACCACACTTGCTCTCTAGCAACTTTCTACATCTTAGATTCAACCTCCATATAGCTAGAATCGTCTTTTATCTGTCTTTGTCACCCTCTCCTAACTAATTCCAATCCACTAACACATTCAAAATCAATCAATTTCTTCATCCTTTTCAGCACTGGTTTTGGTCCAAAACATCACTCTCTTCTGCTGGGTTATTCTAATACCTTCCTCCTGGGGCCTTTTCTGCAACTCTGTCCCTGAGATTTCCACCTTAGCAAACAAAGTAGCTTTTTTAGAAGGTAAATCAGATGACATATCTCCTTAGCCTAAAGACATTAAATTTTGCATCTTGGAGTGGACGTCAACCCTAACAATGGCCTAGTAAGCCCCATATGATCCATGGCTTCAATAACCTTCCCTTCTTTTCTCTTAGATTCCATGCCTATATGCCAACAACTTATGTTTCCAGCTTACCTAGGTGCCTTTCATTTGTCATTCCTCTGCCTAGAGGGAAGATATCTTAGGCATGCATATGCCCAACCCAGGCCCCAGAATCAGATCCTCAGGTTATTGTTTAAGAGACTGCCTCAACAAGACACATACTAACCTACCTCTATTTAACATTCTCAGTGAATCTTTTTCTCTTTTCTTTGGTCCTCCTCCTCTTTCTTTAGTACAACACTTTTCCCATTCAACATGTAGTATATTTTAATAAACATTTGCTTTATTGCCCATCTCTACCCTGTAATAGTAAGTACCATAAGTAGGAGCGCCTCCATCTGCAAATTCCTACTTATAATACTCTGGCACATGGAAGGTGCTCAGTAGATTTATTGAATGACCAAGAGTTGTCTGTTTTTGCAGTTATTCAAAAAATATGGCCTTTGCCCTTGGACAGCAGGCAGAAGAATCTGGACCTACAAGATGATAATCTCAACCTTGCTAACTTTTAGGTATATGGACTCAGACATCTCTCCTAACCTCAGCTTCCCTCCTGTAAAGTGAAGATAACACTTGGTCAACCAGGAGGATCCAATGAGATACAATCCAGTGATGCAAAATGCTTTGCAAATTATGAATCTCAGTTTACATCTAAGAGATTTGTGCTCTGGATATATTCATGCCTTTTCTCAATTCTTCCATCAGCACCTTAGTGTCTCCACTATGAGATGTTGACAAGAATCAGCAAAATTTCTCTGTACACTAGCAAAATCTACCAAAAACAATTTTAATATGTCACTTATAAAAGCATCAAATAAGAGTGATTTGTAGGAAAACAACTGCACCTTGAGACCATAATGTTAAGTGAAATAAATCAGATGCATAAGTTTCATAGCACCTTTTTTCATATATGAGAAATCCAAAATATAAGTAGATTAAAGACTAAAATAAAAGATAGATAACAGGAAACAGGGAGATAGATTTTTCTGCAAAAGAGAAAGGAATCACAAAATGGACAGAGGAGAGGAGAGGAAGGGAAAGAAAAAGAATTAAGATGTGCAATGTACATGTACCAACCCCCACGATGAATTACATACTGCAAACATGTACTAGTAAAAATAAAAAAGAAAACAAAACCAACAACGAAAAGCTATTAATAAATTGAACAAAAGATGTAAAAGACTTGTGTACTAAAAATTATGATATTAAGTAATTAACACAAATAAATAAAAAGACATTTCATTCTTATGGACTGGCATAGTAAATATTGTTAAGATGTCCATACTGTCCAAAGCAAACTACTGGGGCTGGGGATTTAGCTCAGCGGCAAAGCACCTGCCTGGCAAGGGCAAGGTCATGAGTTCGGTTCCCAAAACCAGAGAAAAACAAAAAAAAAAAAACAAAAACAAAAACAAAAAAACCAAAGCAAACTACTGATTGAAATACAGTACTAAGTCAGTACAGTTTCTAGAAAAATTCCAATGCCTTTTTTTTTTTTGTATCATTAATTGAACTCATGACCTTGCACTTGCCAGGCAGGTGCTATGCCATTGAGCTATATACTTGGCCCTCCAATGCCTTTCTTATAGAAATAGAAAAAAATCCTAAAATTCACATGGTGCTACCAAATACTCCCAATAGCCAAAGTGATCTTGGGCATGGGAAAAAACTGGGGGGCATCACATTTCCTGAGTTCAAGCTACATTACAAAGTTATTGTAATCTGATAATTCTAATAAGGGGATAATCTGATAAAGCTAATAAGGGGTTAATATTAAATATATATGTAAGTACTTCATAAAATGCAATATCAAAACCAAAACAGTAACGCATGAATGGATTAAAAAGTGTGTGGAGAGTTAGGCATGGTGGTGCATACCTGTAATCCCAGCACAGGATGGTTGAGACAGCACGATTACACATTGGAGCACAGCCTGATAACTTAGACAATTAAAGAGATCCTGTTTGAAAAAAAAGGAGAGAGCTTGGGATGTAGATCAGTGTAAAAGGCTCTGGGTTCAATCCATAGTACCACAAAAAAGACAAAGACTGAATAGATATTTCTCAAAAGAAGACATACAGATGGCCAACAAGCATATAGACAGTGGTCAAAATCACTATCACATAAATGAGAGTCAAAACCACAATAAGATACCACTTCTCATTTATTAAGATGATGTTCTCAAAAGACAAAAGCACAGGCATGGGTGAGGATGCAGAGGAGACTCTTCTATACTACCTATAGAAATTAATTGGTATGGCCACCATGGAAAACAATTTGGAAAATGCTCAATAAGTTAAAAGTAAAATTATTTCATCATGTAATCCAGCAATTCTACTCGGTGTATATCCAAAGGAAATGAAACCAATATATCAAAATTTTATCTACACTTGTGCACACTGAAGCCTTATTCACAATATTCACAATACAGATGTAATCAAAGTGTCTGGTAAAGGATAAGTGGAAGAAACAAATGCTACATATAAATAATAGCATATTATTTAGCCATAGAATGTAAGAAACCTTGCCTTATGACAGCAGTTGAATGTGAAAGATATTATGTGAAGTGGAATAAACTAGAAACAGAAAGACAAACAATACATTATGTCAATTATACATAGAATCTGAAAATAAACAAATACAGAAATAGAGACTACAGCAGGGATTGACAGAGGGTTAGGGATGAAGGAAATAGGGGAGATGTTCATCAAATCATCCAAAGCACCCAAAATTGTCCAAAGGTTAAGTGAGATAAATCAAGCACCTAAGATTAGATATCACATGATGCTCCTTAGGAGAAATTTGAAGTATAAATAAAGAACCAAATAAAAGAAAGATGCCAGGAAACAGGAAACTAGACTTTGTGGAGGTGGGGAGGGAATCTGGGTATGAGGAGAGAGAGCAAAGAAGAGAGGTGAAAGAAGTGAAAAAGCTCAAGATGGGATATGCATATGAATATCCCCCATGATGAATTTATTTAGGGATCAAAATCATATATAATAAAAGAGAAAAAATTAGTTATGAGATGAATAAGACCTGGGTAGCTAAAATACACTGCAGTAATTATAGTGATCCAGGATAATGACCATGGTTAATAGTGTTGCATTTACCACTTTTACTTACTACTAGTAGTGTTACATTTAACACATTTTAGATAAGGTATCACATCTTCAATGTCCTCATAGCATACATTACAAAGGTCTAAATATGTGAAGTGATGTCTGTGATAATGACCTTAATGATGGTGATTATTTTACCCCATAAATTTGTAAAATTTTGTCAGTCATCCATCAGTAAAATAGTAATCAAGTCACACTTTTTAAAAAAGACCGTAAATAATATGCCAAACTTAACATAGGGTTCACTTGGGTATTTCCCTGCTCTTCTTCCCAGTGGCTCAGAGCTGAACTGGTCACAAGCAGCCTCCAGTCTTCCAAGAGAGATAGAAACGGGTAAATGAGGGAGATGTACACAAACCATGACCCAGGTTCTTCCTTGAGTAAAAGCAAAGGGTGTACACTGGTTCTTCCCCTGGTCTTTGTTGTGAGCTTAGTACCATTGTAGTGGACATGCCCTTTATGGCCCATTGTTATGATGTAGGTCAAGAATGTTTCCCCTAAAGGCCACATCGATTCACAGGTGAGCTTGTGAAAGGTGGTCGGATACTGGGAGTGCTGTGCTCACCAGTGGAATCATCCTGGGTGAATTCCGCACCCGAGTGTGCTGTGGGAAGGCGGGGCCTGGGCAGAAAAGGTGAGATATCTGTCTCCTCTTTTCTCGCTTCACTTCCTGCCTGCCAGAATAAAAGCCCCCAAGCTGTCCCACCAGGGCATTTCTGTGTTCAAGGCTGCTGATCACGAACTGAAGCTTCTAAAATTGTGAGTCAAAATAAACCTCTCTTCCTTTAAACTGCTGGGATCATGTATTTTTTTTCCCCAGTGATGAGGAAAATGGCAAAGACACATTATTATTTTGAAAACAAAAAGTTGCAATAACCCTTTTGAAACAGATAGACACTTTCATGGGCTTGCTGTAGATAAGTATCTTACAAGAATCTTTCATTATGAAATATTTTCTAGTTAAAAGATTATCTGTAGAACATAAAGAATATTGAAATCAATGTCAGTTATTATGGACAAAGATTCTGAACAACCAATTTAAAGAAGAGAAAAACTTAATGGCTTATATACTTATGAAAATATGTTCCACTTACCCATAATTAGGGAAAATTAAAAACAAAAATGAAAAATGAAATAAACAACTATAACATCATAACAGCAGCCAACCACTTTACTCCACCAGCTTAACAAGAATAAAAATTCTTTTGATAATTCAATAGATGTCAATAATGTTAAATGTTGTATATTTTGGTCACTGTGACAACCTTCTGAATTTCTGGTGTTGAAAGACATCAGGGCTGCTGTGATTGTGTTTACATGAAGTTTTTCACTTACTTGTGAAGTCTTACTCATTACTTTGTAAATTATTCACTCAATAGCTGGCTCAGTGTAGTTAAATTAAAGACTGTGCTGTTTCAATCAATCTTTGTTTACCGAAGATCCCTGCCTCTTTCCCTCTGTTCAGTCCTGTGAATCATTTTGGATATTCAAAGGTTAGGGAACTCTATCCATGGAGTTCTGTGCTATCCTTATTCTGCATATCAAGATTAAAAAATGAGTTCATTAAACACTGATTTTGTTCGCAGCACCAACATCCAGGTATCAGGACACTTTAAAATAATAGTTCTCTCTGAAGCAAGAGGAACTTTGGATTACGGGACCTTTTAGACTGTTCCCAAATTGATGATCCTCTGACTACATAACATTCCAAATGCGTATTTATTGTTTTAAACGTAGTATTTAAAGTGAAGCCAGAGGGTTACCGGGGAGAACTGGCAGAGGGAGAAGTGTGGGAAGATGTGATAGCGGCATGGATGAGGTCAAGTGGTCCCAGTTGCGTGGTAAACCCTATAAGAAGCTTTAGGTCCTGGATGAAATCTACTGAGGGTATAAAGAGTAGCATATGTACCACGTGACAGTCATGCAGCATGTATTTTGCTAGAGCCAGTATCTTAAGCCTGCTGCTCTGAAGAGTTCACAATAAGCACCCATAATTGGACATGGATCTTTCCTTCCAGAGGCCCCTGGAAATCTGTCTCCCTGGCATCCACCATTCTGTCCCAAGATGTAGCATCCTCTCAAACTTCTGTCTCCCAGTACTAGAATGGTTACCACCTGCACAACCATGCCGTGGGACCATTCTGTCCTACTTAGAAGAGGCTTCTGCAACACACATTTCATTTGCTGCGCATATGGGGACTGTTTCAAAACCTTGGGAGAAAAGAACAAACTGTTTGAAAATTGGATTATACTAGCAGCAGTTTCTCCACATCCTTAGGAAGTTAGATGGGGTGGGAAGTAGGGGCAAGGGAAGATATGTTCAGAGCCAAAACATCAGTAGGGGAGTTAGCAGAATTATTTAATCTTAATGAAAATAACAAAAGTAACCAATTAATGAGATGATATTCTTTACTTATAAATATTTATTGGACTCTTACCACGTGCCAGGAACAACCTTGGAAAACATCAATGGAACAAGATATAGAGGTTATCCATTTTTATAAGTTCGGATACTAGTTGGAAACAGAGGAAGTGAGAGTTAAAAGATGATTTACCTCAGTGGCTTGGCATTATTTCCGCTACATAGTAATAACTTACTAAATGGCAGGCATGTTAGATGCCCAGTGGTAGGTACCTCTTTATATGTGCAAAACACCATCTTGCACTATACTTCTTACCACAAATACCACTTATTTATTGAATGGTTGAATATATATTTCTGCCAATTAAGTGGATATGGGACTTGGAGAAAGTAAGTTTCACTTTCTGGAAGTCATATGCCCATTCTGTACAACAAAAAATGTAGGGCAGTGTAGATCCAAGACATTCAAACACAGTCCCATTGTAATGCCCTTCCACAGCTCCCAACTCAGGAAATTAAATTCTGGTTTCTCAATTTCTCTTTCAGGGACATTACAGGGAAAATCTCATAGTCTAACTCTTTCTCACTAGACTTCTACCAGACCTCTATGTTCAAGACAAAAGACTCAAATCACTAACCTCTGTATTCCTTGTGTGTGTGCCTGTGTGTGTGTGTGTTTTCTCCCAGACAAGCTCCAGGGCTTTTTGTCTTCTTGTTACTTATGTTTCAGCATCCTGATCTTCTCCAGAAATTCCTCCAACATCCTTTCACCGTCTACCCTGCACAGCTCGGGGACCATCTGTGCTGTCAAAGCTTCTTGGGCTTGCCTCTGACTCCACGTGGGCCATGTTTAATCATGATTCTCTGCTTTCGGGTATTTACTCTTTTTGAAACCAAATACAGTTTTTTGTTCCTTCATGGTCTCGAATTCTTCCCATTCATTTCTCAGAAAAAAAGAAACTCAATAAATATTTCCTAAACTGAATTGATCTGTTATGCTCTATGGGCCAAAGAAGAAATTTCCAGCCATTGTGCTACAATCTGCTCACAGGAATGTTCACAGGAACTGTTTTTACAGTGTTTCAGTTCTTAAAAGATACTATTCTGCTATAATGTGCTTCATGCAGTGCCCCAATTAAGAAATATATTTGGGAAACTTCAGTCTAGATGTCTAAAATAGTCCATTATCCATGGTAAACAGAAATAAAATTATAAATAAATATCAATTCATCAAAGTAAAAGTCAATTATATTAAACATAAATGGGTTTTAAACTTAGTACTTAATTTAGCCTCCTTCCTTCTCTTAGGGGAAATATAATGGTACAGTACTGATTTTATCAGGAGGAAAATCTGAGTTTAGTGGCTATATCCACCTTTATCTAACTCTGAGAATACATGAAATGTTTCTATATTATCTAAGGCTCATTTCTGTCATCTGAATAATGACCTCATTAGCTATAAGACATGCAATATCTTTAATACTTTATGGAATTATATAAAGATTTCAATAGTGTCTTAGTTACTTTCTTGTTGCTGGGACAAAATACCTGTTATCCAGAAGTTCAAAGAGAGATGATTTATTTGTATTCATAGTTTATAGAGGTTCCAATCCATAGTTGGCTGGTTCAAAGTGAGGGTAGCATGGCAGAAGGGCATGCAGAGGAGAAAGGGTTCATGGCATGGCAGGCAGAAAGCAGAGAGACTTCATTTCTCTTTCTGTTTTATTCTGTACAGGCTACAAGCCTATTGATTGGTCTCTCCTCTATTCAGAGTGGGTTGTCCCTCTTCAGTAAATCCATCATCCACACCCAGAACTATGTTAGACTGATCAGTGGGCAAATCCGACATCACACCAATGATCCAGTCACTCCCCAAAGCCCCACCTATGAGCACATGATGCTTTGTGGGCATATGTATAAGCTTAACACCAAGTAATTACCCTTAATATACATATCATTTCCCTATCTATAAAATGAAGATCCTGGGAAAGAATTCACCTGAGGTCTTAGCTATTTCTGTAGAAACACTCTCCTTAGTCACTCTCAGTAGTTGACATTCAATATATGCCTATTAAATCAATGGAGTTGAGAGCATCATAATTGCCTTCTACTGACCTCCAACATGACTTCTTAATTGAGTTTGTTATTATTACATGTTTGCAGGACATAATGGTTACTTTCCTCAAGCGGAGTTGGTATGTGCACATAATGCATCCCCATTCTTTTTTCATTCCCTTTCCCTCCACTCTTGACCTCTCCCTCATCTCATGTTCCCCTTCCTTTTTGCAAAAGATTTAGCTTCATATTTCCTATTATTTATCTGTTACTTTGCTCTTTGTTTTTTGAGTTGCTCATATATGAGAAAGCATGTTGTGGTGAAATGGATTGGCAACTGGTGGTCAACTCATAACATCCTAAACTGAACCAGCGTGATGCTGGGTGTAGGAGGCCCACCTGAGAGTTGTTGCCAGCAGCATAAGAGGCAGAACTGGAGAAGGAAAAGAGAGGGTGTTGGGAGCTGGGAGAAGTTATTGGGTGCTGTTAGAAGCTGTAGGGAGCTATTGGTTCTCTTGGAGGAGCTTGTCATGTTGGCTTTCCGATGAACTTGGCTGTCCCCATTCTCCAAGGAGCTCAGGACCTTGTTGTCATTGAGAATGGCTTTGGTTTACTTTAGGGGAGCTCTGATCCTCACTTTCAGCATAGCTTCCAGGACCCGGAGGGGAAGATGGTGCACTGCTAAGTCTCCTGGAGAAGCTTGTCACATTGGCTTTCCTGATAGGAGCTGGGCTTTCCTCATCATTGGAGAAGCTCAGAACCTCACTCTTCCTGAGGATGGCTGTGATACTTTTTGGGGGGAGCTCTGGTTCTTACTTTGCTTCCTGGCTCAAGTGTGGATCTGTCAGCCTGCTAGCACAGATCCTTCATCCCACTGGCACAGACTTTCTAGCTTCCACCACTGACCTTTGGGTCTTCCCGATGCAGATCCATGAAACAGGCCTCCATGAGACATTGTCATGAACTCTAGGCCTCCAGATGGACTTGTCGGGGGCATTGTTATGGACTCTAGGTCTTCAGCTGGACCCATACAGGACATTACTGTGAGATTCAGACCCTCAGCTGGATTCTTTGGGTCTTTAGTGTGTGGACAGATTTCCTGCACTCTCTTTGTATATGATTCTTTGGGTGACTATTATAAATAATCATAGAAATATGTGTCCTGGATTAAATTGTTCCCCTTGCGAACTCCCTAACTATGACAATGCAATATTTAGGTTTGTGTGTGTGGTTTATTTCGCTTATTGTTATGGTTTAAGGCACATCTATTTCCCTACCAGTGACTCAGTTTATCCTTCTTTATGGCAGAGTGGCCTTCTAATGCGTGTAAATACCACACTTTATCGATTCATCTGCTGATGGACATGTAGCCACTTCAAGATTAAAATGCATTTGACCTACTTGGGGTCTAATTTTCTGATGAAGAGGAAGAAAGCAGAAGTGAAAAAAAGCAAAAAGGAAAATTAATATTAGATTGCTGTAGAAAAAAAGAAACATTAAAGAGTACTTAAAGCAGCATAAAATGTGATAATACTCATGGTATTAATATCAGGTGAACAATGTCAACTGGGAATTTCTCTTAATTTTCAACACAGAAGAGACCTACTGGATTCTGCCTGTTCGGAAGGTAACTTTCAGAAGAAATGAGATACTGGTGCATTCATCCTGGCTTTGAAAGGGCCCACTAACATCTATTAGGACCCAGTACTTTTTACTTGTGAATTTCTTCATATTCAAGGGTGCTCATGGTGTGTGCTTCTTTGTGTAACTCAAGGCAGCATAATTACAAAGGTCTGAACTGAATTGCCTGCCTTCAGTTCAAAAGTGTAATCTTTTAAGCAGTCCAAGGAATTTAAAAATGGCCAAACCTTGACTTCAGGGAATTACTCTTTTTTTAGAAAAAGACATTATTATTTCTTTAGAAAGCACCCCACATCTGAGATTTTCCCTCTCATCATTGGCACGACCATTTTTGCACCCTTAGTAATGATACTCCTTTTAAGCTTTGGTCTCAGCAACGTGGCCCTTTTAGGAGAAACCCCCGAAGTCCTTATTTAGCTCTTCAACTAAAGAGAATGAGGGAAGAAACTGAAGGTGATATATGTTAGAGAAACAGCTCACAGTACAGCAAAATAGCCCTTGAGGGGCAGTCAGCTCTGCCTGTGCGCTGGTCTGACAGTGGGAGCTTTTGGTATGAACAATGGAGATTTTGCTTTCCTTGGTTTTGGGCTTTATAATCTCATAAGCTATTTTCTTTGTTCATTTGATCTCTTAATTCAGTTTGTGTTTGTTTCATATGTTATGACATTAAAAACTGTTAGGCACACGTCTTTCTTTCTTCAGTGTTTTCCCCTGTTGCTGATGGTGAGAAGCAAAGGGTTTCAATGTATAAATGTGAAAAATAAAGACTAAAAACTGCATCTTACATCCATACAGTCTCCACCAGAAATATATGTGTGCACAACGATGTATACACAGAATTACAAAATTACTGCTCTATTTCATTTTAGTCTTTAGTCTGTGCGTCTTATGTTTGTCTTTGCAGAGTACTTGCATAATTTTGTGTTCAGAGTTTTTGTATGTTTGCATTGTTTTTCCTTTAATCCCATACGAGGCATATAATTGAATCAATCTTTTTATTTCATGGTAATTATCATTAATCTGTTCAAGATCCGATACTTCTTTTAAATCACTTTATATTTTATTTTCTATTCATTTTTCAGCCTTTTCTTACCTTTTTTCCTCAAAGCACGAGGCTCATACATTTAGAGTGTTTCTTTAGACATGTGATCATTTTGAAGAGAATATTTTATTTAATGTATAATTATATCTTAAATTTCTATAAACAAAATTCTATCTCCCTGTTCCATTTTTTAATTAATTAATTTATTCAATAAATAATGGTTTCAATATCTGAGCTTATTTCTCTAGGTGCATTTAATATATTTCTTCTGGCTACAACCTTATTCAATAACAAGCAGCTCTCTTTTTTAAATTTATCCAATCTTCTGGTAACAGATATTTGAATTAGGTCTACTTACCCAGTACCACACATATTTTATGAATAAACATGTGCATATTCCTTGGTGGACTTGTGTGTGGTTTTCTCTTGATCCCAAGAGCAGTTTTCCTGGAATCCTGTTTACAAGCATATGCTATTTCATTTAGTATATCTAGGATTACTCTGCAGAATGGCCACACCAGTTTAGAAACCCACCTAGGATACAGGGCATGACTTCTCTTTTCACTCTATTACCCCACATACAACAATAAGCAATACTTACTGACTTTAAAACCTTTGCCAAGGAGCTATGTATAAAACACTATATGTGTAAATGTCCTCTCTGCCAGCACTATTCATTCACTAGACAATAACATGACTGACTCTCCTTCAAGTCTTTATTCGACTATAACTTGCAGGTGAAGTTTTCACTGAGGCATTATAAAAAATTACCAACTCCTTTTCATCTCCTTTTAAACTTAACACTCCCATACTTATTATTTTCTGTATTTTTATTATGTGTGGCATCTGAGGTGTTAACTTTTTGTGACTACTATGTACCTGAAAACTTTTATTCTCTGTTGGATAAGATAGACACAGAATATGTCTACTAAGTTGCTTATACTAACCATGTTTTGTGATGTTAAAATGCTTTTGCTTATTGTAAAAATATACTTGATCTTTGAGGGAGTATGTTAGCATCTCAACCTGCAAATTATTGCCATTTTTATTTCCCCCTAAAGTTCTTTTAGAGTCATTTTATTAATTTTGTGTTTTCTTAGGTGCATACATGTATGTTTGTGAACATCGTTGTAACGGTTCATACATCGTGTCAAGTTGAGAAATTCAGAAGTTTAATGAAGCCACTCAGAAGGGAGCGAGGATCCTTTGTAAACATCCTTATCCTGTGACAGAGAAGGGCATAGAGATGGTGGGTGTGCTACATCTGCTCTGGGGTGGGAGATGGTAGTTTACTTACAGTATAAGAGGGGAAAAGAAGCTTGTTCTCCTGCATGTTGCTGTTGCTGCTTTTGCTGTGTTGTGCCGGTTTGGACTGTTACTCCTATGCCACACCACCCTGCCTTGGAGCCAACTGATTATAGACTGAAACCTCCACAAACTGTGAGCTAAATAAACCTTTCCTTCTTTAATTTTGGGTGTCAGGTATTTTGTCTCAGCAATGAGAGAAAAGTAACCAAGAGAATCATATCCTTTTGATCTATTCTCTTGAGTATATTATTTTACTTTTCTTCATATTTTTTCATATTTTATTTATAGAGTATGAAAACTACTATCTTAGCCTCTTGTAATGCATGTATGGATGAATGCTTTCCTTTTTGTATACAGTATCACTTTAATGATTTCTTCTTTTCTTTGTGTTCAATTTTTTTCCTTTAGAAAAACTCTAAAGGCTTTCCTTTGGATGCAGGGTACTTGTTGCCCTCCTGGCAAAGCAGTTCTGAAGGCTTCATGGCTTTGTATACAACTAACTGCTACATTTTATCCAAAGACTGGGCCTGGAAAATGTGCATCACCTGTTACAAGGAATCCCCAGTTTAAGCAGCACTCTTGGTATTTTCTTCTGTACGCAGCTTTCTTTTTATTGGCAGTCTTAGGTCTGCTGTCTCATCACTGTGTCTTTCCATCACTTTATCAAATGTGTCCACACTGAGGGCATCGTTCTTTGTGACTAACTGCAGTGCTAAATCTAAGAAGCTCTTTACTATTGAGGAAGAGTTGATCCTGTCTGAAGCTAAGGACATTTGTCCCAAACATTTAAGAAAGGCTGCAATTCAAAGGCGGCACATGTTCCTCTTTGGGCTACTGCCAAAGCTAGATGATTTGATGAAATAGTAGAGTATATGGAAGCACCACTGTCAGAAAGCATTAATAAGTCACCATGGCAAACAATCCAGATTGACCGCTCAACCAAAGTTTGCAAAAAAAGGCAATAATGCAATATATTTTTCAAGAGGATGTGTGTGAGGATATGTTATGTACAATTTTCTTGCCAATCTACACCACAGCTATAGAATTATTCTATACATTATTCTATGAAGAAAACTGAATTGATTTTTTTTTTTTTTGGTTTATGCACAAAAAGAAAGACTGTCATGTCTAGATATCTTTCTGGTTCCACTACTGGTGTCAAAGAGGTTGCTTCTGAATGTCAGCCTACAGACTGTGTCAACTTTGCAGAAATGTTTGCTAGTTGAAACATGGCACGTGAACTCAATGTTTTTCAGGGTGAGATTAAAATTATCAACCACACCCAAGTGCATGCCCTGAACTCATGTCTGGTCGCAGGCATGAGGAGATGGACACAAAGTGCACAGGTCTTCTCTTATACAGAAAAAGGAGATGGCTCTCTAAAAGTAGATCACTGGGCACATTTTTGAGTTTGAGAGCTGCTCCACAGATCTTTTTTATAGTAAAACAATCATCCAGGCAGTACATTTCAGTGACACAGAATGGGTCACACAACTCTGGGTCACACAACTCACTTATCTGTGTGACATTTTACCTCTTCAATGAACTCAATCTGCCATTTCAAATGAGAGGAACAATTGTGTTCAAGTTGGTAGATAAAGTGGCTGCATTCAAAACCAAATTGGAATTATGGGGGCAATAAAGAAAGAAAAGAGACTTTTGAGATGTTTTTAATAATAGCATGGATTTTGAAAGAGTCTGAGCCAGGACTTTTTTTCTCATAGTTGATGACTGATCGCATATTCCACCTTTGAAAAGAGTTTGAGCATTACTTCCCAGCTGCAGCAGATCTCTGGATCCTCAACCCAACTGTGAATAAGCTAGGCGAATCAACTTTGTCTGTGATAGAAAAGGATCTTTAGATTGCAAATGACAGTTGTCTCAAAAGTATGTTTGAGGCAATTTGAAATCTCCACATGTCCTGGATTAAAGTCAAGGCAGAGTATTGAATATCCCAAGACTGCTGCACAAAAGCACTTTTTCCATTTCGAATGTCCTATTTTTGTGAAGCCGAGTTTTCTTCAGTGACAGCAGCCAAAATGAGATCATGGGGTAGATTGGACATAAGCAACACATTTCGGTTGTCACTGCTTTCTATCACTCTTAAACAGTACCATTCAGTTGCAGGAAAAAAAAATACCCAGGACTCTTACTGATTCTGCATTATGCTAAGTTGTACAGTTATTTCATTACATACTATAATGTAATAATAATAGAAATAAATTGCACAATGAATATAATGTGCTTGAATCATCCAGAAACCACTCCTCTCCACTTCTGTAGAAAAATGGACTTCTATAAAACCAGTTGTTGGCTCCGAAAAAGCTTGGGGGCTGCTGGTCTGTGATATATACTACTGGGTCAAATGATAATTGTGAGTGTAGATATGAATAAATAAAAGAATAGTTCTATTCAATGGCTTTGTGGTGTAATGGGCTGTGTGATGACCCTTCTAAGAAAATGTCCATCCCACAACCCCTATAGCCTGGTAAAAGAGTAACTATTACTTTATATTTCAAAAGATATTTAAGTTTGCTGCTTGGGGAGGAAGCTGTCTTGGATTACCCAGGTGTGCCCTAAATCCAGGGACAGTTATCTTTAGAAGAGGAGCTTATGCTAACATCAAGCACACATGGAGAAAACAGATCAGTATGACAACAGAGGCAGAATTGGAAAGAAATGACCACATACCAAAGAATGCCAATAATCATTAAAATTTGGAAACTTTTTCTCTAGAGGCTCTATAAATTGTAGCTCTACTGACACAATGCAGTAGCCAGGATAACTGTGAGAGCAAAAAGTTGTCTCTTTTTAGGCTATTATGTTTGTGTTATCAAGCAAGCACAGAAGATCCTAATACCCATGCTAAAATGTGTGGAGAGTCCATTATATGATAGTCATCCTTCCTACAGTTGGTAGACTTATCATATACATTAATCTATTAAAAGCCCTATAAACTACTGAGAGTTTATTTAGGTCAATGCTTCTAAAAGATATTTAAAAATGGAATTCTTTTCTTTCTTCCTATTTTTATAGTCTTTTTAGCCTAGGTGACCATAGTTTTGCAGAATATATGGTGAAAGTCTTGAATTAATTATTGTTAATCCTAAAATTAGGTCAGAAATAGTTGTAAAATCATAATATCCTTAGTATCACTTTTGAAACCATTGGTAGGTAGTTATACATGCTTTAGTCAGTTTATAAAAGAAAAGAAAATTTATAATTTGGTATTATCAGTAAAATACTCCTAATTTGTGGTAAAGAAAAAAGAAATCAATGTGTTGGATTGCAAAATGGGCTTTGTAAGATCATGCATAGGTTGGGAGAAAATTATTTTTCTATTGAAATAATTTAATTTTGACATATCAATTCTACTATTCCTATGCCACATTTCACAAGTGATAATAACTTACTGTAGAACAGATAGATTGACATGTTTCTTACATAGAGCTCTAAAAACAAATACTTCTGTTACTACCATGTAACTGCTAATCCTGATATGTCAGCTTAGTTGGATTAAGAAGCACTATCAGATTAGGAAAGCATATTTTTGGGTGGGTCATAGAGGGATGTCCTTGGGTACCATGTATTGTCCCTAACTCATTTCTCCCTGGCCCTGTACCCTGCTGTGCTTCCTGGACACCATGAAGAAGACATCTTTGCCATATGCTATGGCTAGATGCATTGCCCAAACTCATGTGCTCATAAGTGGGCCATTTGAAAAGTGATTGAATCATGGGGATACAATAAGTAAGAAGAGACTTGGCTTTGAAATAGTGACCTGGTAGCTTGTATTCTCCCTTTACTTTCTGCTTCCTGACATCTGTACCATGAGCAGCTTTTCCTCTGGTATGCCTCTCTGCCATGCAGTGCTACCTTGAACCCAGTGACTATGAACAAAAATAAACCTCTCTTCCTTTAAGTTACAGTTGGGATTTCATTTCATGGATAAGAAAAGTGATGGCAGCACTTCACTCAACTCTTCCACCATGATATTTTTGCCTTGGTGCCTGTGGCTATGTACTGAATCCCCTGAAACCATTAGCTAAATTAATCTTTCATCCTTTAAGTTGTAGGTGTTGGTATTGTGCTTTAGCCCCAAGAAAACTGACTAAAACTTGTCACTCACTCAATTATATGAGACTATTACACCCATAAACAGATTGTTGAAAATTTTTGTAGCAAGACAGCCAGTCAATATTTGTGTACTCTCTTTGCCTACCAGTAATTCAATACTTGGTCTGCTTAGTAGTGCTAACTTCTGATCAGTGGTGAACCTAGAAGTGTTTATTTTGTTCATTATCAGCCATTTCACCATTCTTTTAGGAAATATATATATCAATGACCTATTATAAGTCATGTTTTAGGCTAAAATGTGGTAGATTATAGTGATTATTACCAGTTCAAAAATTAATTTATGCTCTCTATTGTTAAATACATTCTTCATTATAGCAATTACTTCTCATATAATTATTTTTTGGTACCAGGAATCAAATTCAGGACCTTGTGCTTGCCAGGCAGGTACTGTGCCATTGAACTATATCCCCAGCCCTGTATGTACAAGTTTTTATATGCTAAAAATAATCTTATCAATCTTGTGTGCACTTGATATAATGGTTATAAAGATGATTAAGACACAGTCACTATAGGCAAGGGATTGACATTACAATTAATAAGATATGATCCTAAATGCATGGAAGTTTGGACAAATCATACACCACTTACACTTTGAATCTGGTAAATTACCCAAGTTTTGACATTGAACACAGTGAGTCTTTCATTATTATTTCTTAAGATGATTGGATGCTGAAATTGAAGAAACTATAGATGTGCAATAAATTTACTGGAATGAAGAAAGCACCTTCCATTCTGTATACTGGGAAATGATATTAGTAATAGATTCTTAAAGATATCGCTGCAATCCATTCACTCATCTTTTTCAAATTTCTGCTGTTACTGTCTAGAATGGAACTTCTTGTAATTTTCTTGAGCAAACTCATAATCATCCTAAGTAATATTTTTATTATTATTACCTCATAGAAAATAATTTCAACATCATAGAAAGAAACTGATTTTTCTGTGTAAGTCAGAACTCTATTGTTCAGTAGGTTGGGTTGAGCACTTATGAAAATATATTAAAATTATTATTAGGCATAAATTTCTTTTATTAAATTATTGAAGGCACTGAGTGCAGTGTGCCTATGAGCCCAGAATTTAGGAAGAATGAGGCAGTAGGGTTATACATTTGAGTTCCTCATGGGCAACTATGTAAAATCCTTTTTCAAGACGAAAAGTAACATTTGAGAAAAGGACTGGGGATATAGCTCTATTGTAGAATACACCTAGGTTCAATTCCCAGTACCAAATATTTTTAAAAAGGTGTATAAAGTAAAGGATTATTTCTTTTGTACTTCTGCCATAATTTCTACCTGTTCTTTGTATAAATCATGGCATGAAAAATGTGAATGGAAAGGAACAGATTGAAATTGAATGAAATATAAAAATAAGAGGATAATACAAGAACAAATAAGATAAGATAGAATAGAATAATTTACAAATTTGTTGGGACCCTGCGTTTATTTTAACTTATGAGAAATTGCTAAAATTGTCACTATTTTAATTCAATTATGACCCAAGACAAACCTTTCCTTCTTTAAAAAAATTGCAATTACCATATGGTCATCAAATAGTCTGTGAGCAATGCAACAAAAATCAAAGGATTTTTAGAAAGTGCTTAAAGACTATTTAGCCAAGAAAGTACCAGTAAAACAAAACAAAGAAGAGAAACTTTCCTAAGGCATCCTCTAGTCTGCATTAAGCTCATACAAACATTGATCATGGATCAGTGAGTTAAGCTCATATCAACACTGCCACTTTACAATAGATAGGTTCAACTCTCTTAATAACTTCACACAAAATCTGGTGTGAGAGTTTTCTTGCTGCTTGATGGATCCTTAGAAATGAACATCAGGTCAACCTTTGGAGGAAAAGTAGAAATCTCAAAATTGCTCCCATCCCACCCAGGAGTGACATGTAATTAACTTTGTGTGGCTTCCAACACTTTTGATTTATTAGCTTTTTAAAAATCTATATTGATTCTCTCATTTATCTCCTTATTAATTTGTTTACTTACAAAACTATTTTTATTTGTCAGGTATTCCTGGTTGCTTATACTCTGTTTACACATAGGCAATAACATCTAGTGGTCAAGAAGAAGAAGAGAAATACAATACTGGAGTCAAGAATAAAAAAAGAGATAATGATGGAAACGGGTAATTACTATAGACTGTAATGAAGAAATGTACAGTGTACACTGGCATCATAAAGGAGGGACCTCTACATCTGTGTGGATAGAGGAGGATTGCTTCCCAGTTGAAGTGGTGTCTACATTGAGACCCAAAGGTTGAATGGGAGATGATGATAGAAATAGAAATAAAAGAGAATGTGGCTTCTTAGCGGAAGGAAAAGAAGCACTGTGTGACTGAAATGTATCCAAGAAGGAGGAAAATGAAGAATGAGATTATATTGGTCAATAGAAGCAAAGACACAAAAGGCAATGTAAATTACATTAAAGAGTCTGAGAACTAACTTTCTCTTTTATGTTGTAAGGGGGGTGACAATGTATTAATGGCAGAATTATATTCTAATGCATATTATGAGTTTACACACATGTATTTCTATCCACATATACTATGTGCATCATAGTACATAGTAGTATGTTAAAAGACTATGAATGGCTGGGGATATAGCTCAGTGGCATAAGCACCTGCCTGGCAAGCACAAGGTCATGAGTTCGATCCCTGGTACCACAAAAAAAAAATTTAAAAAAGACTATGAATGTATGCATGCACATTGTGCTAAGGGTACTACAGTTACTGTTTGGTCCTCAGTGACAATTCCTGAATATACTCACTAGTACTTCCTTGGCTGATACGAATTCCTCTGCAGTGGGTTACCTGAGTTTTTCCTTGGCTCTTCAAGATAATTAATGAACACATCAATTTAAAATAAAGTTCTGATCATCCTATTTGATCAATAGTCTCTAATGTTACCTGCTGCCTTCAGTAGAAAATTGAAGCTCTAATGTAGACTTTGTGGAGGTGGGAAGGGGACCTGAGGATAGCCTGAGCCAGGAGAGGGGTTAGTGAAAGGGAAGACAAAAGGATCAAGATATATTGTGTACACAATTCCCAGTGATAAATGTATTTATTATATATCACACACCTACACTAGTACAAATACATTAAAAAATTCTTCATGATCTGAGACCCCCAAACTTGCAAACCAATATTCAGCTCTCTTTGTGGTTCACAGAAAGCCAACATTTCAATAGAACTAAATTTCATCCAGTTCTTGACATGCCATAGGCTTTTCCGGTGCTGTGTGCCTCCTCCCTCAGCCTTTCATATTTGTCTCCTTTCTTTACTTGTTTTTTCTTGATAACTCAGTAAAGGCATCATTTTTTCCTGCCACCTAAGATAATGTGGGAATTGCTCCTCCTCTGATGATCCAAAGCCTCTGTTCTACACACAATTCCAGTTCCATTATTTTATTGATATGATCTTGGTTTAAAGCTTAAGCTCTACAATTCTATTTCTTTTTATACCTTTACACTAAAGACACGTCCACTTCCTGGGTTTACTACAAGGACTATATATTCCACTAAATGCATTGGCTATTGTTATTACTTTATACAATTATAACTTATTTTTCTTTTTTTTAAACTTTTTTTTTTTTTTTTTTTGGTTTTTCTCCGGTACCAGGAACCGAACTCACGACCTTGCGCTTGCCAGGCAGGCGCTTTTGCCGCTGAGCTAAATCCCCAGCCCCTATAACTTATTTTTCATGAAGTTTTATTAATTGGTCTCCATTCTATTCAACCTGGACAGCAGGCCAGTGACTTATTTTTGCTTTATCAGTGTCATAACAGATGGCTATGAAAATGCTATGGAAATTCTGCAAATCTCTGAGCAAGAGAAGACAAAAGATTTTCATGAGTCATAACTTTTTAGCTATGTAATTGACCTGCTTTAGGAGTTAAGAATGTCATTCTCCTCCTTGGGAGAATGCATTTTTATCTGCAACACAGAATGATTTGTTAAGAAGTTGATCAAGTTCCTTTATAATTATGTGATGCTACTCAACCTATCAAACCATACAGTGAAATGCTTTGGTGATTTTCAAGCTGTTTTTTGTAAAGGATCCATTTCCACTCTTGGGTCAGGTGCTAACCTAGAACCTACTGACAAATCTGGCAACCCCACGAAATGTTTGGAATGAATTTGACAAAAACTGATTGCTCAAATGATATCAGGCCTGACTCTTATCAGGGCAGCTGCTGGGCCGACATTATTTCTTCTATTTTAACAAAAATACGAGAAGTGTAAGTATGATTTAGTATGACAAAGTCACAGATAGAGAAACTACTATCTTCAATTTTCACAAGTCCAGCAGACTACAAATTGAGTTGTCAGGGTGAGAAGGCCTTTTTCTTTCACTCATTTTGTGTCACATCTCCATTAACCTGATTCTTTTATTTTAAATTGAGATCTTCCTTGGACTAAGGCTGTTGAGATCTTGACAATTGCTGGCCAGATCAGTGTTTTCCAGTGGTTAAAAAGCAGAAGCAGCAGTCATCGTTCATGGAAAATTCTAAGAACTTGTGAATAGTATTTTAACTCATGCAGACCTGACTTCTACATGAATGAGCTCAGTCATTCAGTGGTTGGGAAATTTATGATCATCTCTGCTGTTTGGTTTTTGCCTTTGTAAAGTGGAGATGATAATATCTACCTTGTATGATTACTGGAAGAATTAATTATAAAATTATATTGGTCAATTAGAGATTCCCAGTAAACATAATTTATTGTTAAATGGGAGAATCAAAACTTTGGTTTACATATTTAGTGTCTCTACAGACCACATAATTCCAGTTTTTACTCATGGAATAGAATATTTTGATAACAATGTCAATTTTATTTAAACATTTTTAGATCTTAGAGTTTGGATACATTTTTGTGAATGGAAATTTTTCACTGTTTTGGAAGGAAGAGAAGGAGAAGAAATTGGATTGATTTTAATTTTGCCCCACCGTGTCTTCTTGGACTGGAATTAGGGAGGGAAGTTGTGTTGATTAAACACACACACACGTACACACACACACAGTCTCAGCCACATAATTACATCCTTTAAATTTATATCACCCATAGTGCTATTTCTCATGAATGCAACTTGCGTGTGCTTAGTCCAGGAATGTACATGGTGAAATTGTAGAGTGGGCTTACCTGGGGGACCACTTTTCATCTTAGTTGTAACATAATGACTATCATATCAAGCATATATGTTTGCCTTGAAGAAAAAGCAAGGTAAAATTATGGGACCAGAGCTTTACAAATGGTCCTGTTATGCATAAAGATAAATGTGTTAGAGGCAACCATAAAATGCGAGGACTCTGAGTTTTATTAAGATCAAAAGTCCTCAGTTCAAATTCAGACTCGGTCTCTCTGCTTAGCCTTCACTGCATGACACAAGACATTTTACTACTTTTAATTTCAAAATCTCAGGGTTTTTTGGTATAAACAGTGATGCAAATGCTTACCTGGGGTGTGATCAGGAGGAAGGAAGATGATGGATATAACTTTTCTGTGTAATGGGCAGCACGTTCTACAAATGCATGGCAAAGATCTGGATTCTGTTTTAATTGCAAGAAAAGTGAAGGAGTCCTCACATTAGCTGAGGAATTATTCCTCCTTCCACTGAAGCCTTAAAGAGGGGCAAAAGGGCCTAGTCAAAAAGGTTGATGTCATTACAATGTGTTTGTATCCGTCTCCAGAACGCTACCTTCCAGAACCTAATGATCTCACTAAGGTAGTAAGCAAACAAGAACAAAATCTGTAGCTGCAAAAGTGAGGCCTGTGCAAGAGGAATCCACTACTTTAGCCCATGCTGGGTTGTATGCAAAAACCATTTTTTCTCTGATTGTCAGCTGTGCCAATGTACACAATAAAGAAAAGGATTACTGAAATGAAAACTGCTAAATACTTGGCCATCCTTGATTTAAAAGAGGAAAGGAGAAAAGAAAAGGCAGGGAAAAATCAATCTAGTTATCTACCTTTGGGTGTGAATTTTCTCTGATACTCCTGTGAGAAACATTCACTAGAAAGACATGTAGACATCCATTTAAGTGGCATATTACAAATAGAATACGAGCACCCAGAAACCCGAAGATACAAATTACATGCTAAAACCCTGTTATTCGTGCTAATTTCTGTATCATTCATGGAAAACTACCTCAAACCTCTTGTCGTTTATTTCTATTTCTGTGTCTCAACTGCCACTGATAATTTCTGTTGTAGAATGAGCTCTTCAGAAGCACTGGTCATACCTTCTGTTTCTTCTAATCATTCTTGCTCAGCACAGGAATGTACATGATGGAACTGCAGAGTGGGCTTGCATTGGGGAACGTGCAGTTCTGGTCATCTCTACAGAAAGGGCACTGGAAAACTAGAGCAAGTGGAGAAGTACTTGGACCCCATGAGCCAGGTGTGAAAGAAACATGGAAAAGTATAAAGGGCTCTGAGTTAGGAGAACAGAAGGCTCAGAGCTGAGGGTTGTAGGGTGTGTGTGGATGTGTTGGGAGTTCCATATGGGGAACCCTAGACCAACAGAACTGTCAACAAAACCTGGAGGATAGTTATAGAGAAAAAGGTCTTGCTGAGGCTGAATCTAAATCACAAATTAGTACTATGCATAGATGGATGGCTTCATTTAGTGCCCCTGTATAAGACGGGTGGCATTTCTTCCTAGGGATTTTGTTTTGTGAGGATTTTCAGTTTTTAGATTAGAGTATCTTTCTTCTTTTGAATATCACTCAAAGAAATTCAGAGTTCTAAATGAGACCATTTGTCTTATCTGAACATTTGAAACAAAAACAAAGCTTCACGCGGGAAAGTGATTTTCTTTTCATTTGTTTCTTTTGAGAATCACAGACATTTTCTCCTATGGAAGAGGATTTTCTTCCCTGAAGTCACATTCTCAGAGCTTTCCAGGGAATGAACATTCCAGATTCAGCCAGAAGGGCTTCCTCACTGGAAAGCAACGCTTTGGATATTAGACAGGCAACATTCCACTGAGAAATCTGAACCTAAATAAAAGATTCAACTGTTAATAGACTTCATGACAGGAGAGTATGAGAAGATCTACAACCACAGGGTGTCATGGTTTGGGAGAATTTTAGACAAGGGAGACTGAGGTCCAAAGAGAAGTGATTTTCTTAAGGTGCCGCAGGGAGCAACCAATCTGGAATGAGAGGTTACCCCTATACCACACAGCTATAGAAAGATGATAGCAGGCTTGGTCATCCAGCAAAATAGATTCTGACACTGGATTTCAAAGTCCACTCCACTTTCCCAGAAATTCTTATTTCTGTAGAGGGAAAAGTGAGAGAGAAAGGGAAGAGAATAAGGAGACCCCAGACATCCATCGCCCACCTCTATACTCACCAAAATTCAGCAGTCTCCAAAAGTCAATATGCAAGTTAACAACAGATCCAGGAGAGATCTGCTCATGTCTCTTTTATTATATGATCAGGTGCAAATGAGACCCGGGCCTCAAGAAAATACAGAGGGTGGTCACCATACTCGTGAAGCTTTCGATTTCCACTTGTTAGTTGAATTAAATGAAAGGTAAGAGGAAAGTAACTTGTTCCTTCATTAACTTCTAGACTGTTACTCAGGAGATGAGTAAACTTGGTAAGAAATCTGCATAAGGGAGACATTATGCACCAACATCTTCCCCAGGCAAGAGAAATAGACACAGTCCTTGTTTTTATAGTGTTTGCATTATGATGTGCTGTTCCTACCTCAATAGAAAAAATTACCCTTTAAGAATCAAACTGATATGTCTCACACTTTGATAAATATAAGAACGATTTCCATTACCTGTGTGTCTAATAACGGGGAAGGTACTTTCCTTCTGATTGGTGGTTGGAAGACTTATGTTCTACACCACGTTAGTCACACAGTGTATGTCTTGACTTGAGACTCAGTGTTGCCATCTGTAAAATGATCAGATTGGCATAGATGTCCTCTTAACTCTCAATACAAACCCTCTTAATACAGAAGGAATTCAGAGCCTCACCTGGGACAGGAAAGCAGGTTTGCGGTATTTCACTTTAATCTACGATGCCACCTTGTGGTTATCAACAAGGACCGCACCAAGGGCAAGGAAGAGGCTCTGTAACTCATCAGCCCGTGTCAAGACAACCAAGGGAGATGTGAGCGTAGGCTTCTCTTCCTCTGTGGCAGAATCCACTGAAGAAAGAATAAGAATTGTCTTTCAAGCCTGCATCCTATAGCCCTTGGAATCCCATAAGAAACACCTAGAGTGAGCTCTCATGATGCGGTTTGGGGTTCCCAGAGCCTTGGCAAATGGATCCACCTCATCACACCACAATTGGTTCCCTGCTGGATAATGACAGAAGGGACGGGTCCAGGGCAAGACACTGGATGCAGAAACAGCGAGGAAAAGAGCGGTTTTTCCAGGGCAAACTGCTCTCACTGGGGCTAAAGGAAAAGTAAACTACTGTTTCCAGGGTGTCGTGGCCTAAAGATCGTCAAGTTTCTTTCTTTCTAGAGCTATTTGGTTTTTTTCTGATTAGTATATTTCAAAGGGCATTGTCATATCTTGGAGAGACCCTATACCAGAGCCTTGTCCTCAGGCACATGCCAGACTTCCCTAAACTTGATGCCCTAGTTTCAGACACCCTACTGCAGTCAGAGTTTCCTTCACTTTGAATGCTTCATATGGTAAACTCCAGTGTATTTGCCCACTGATGGCAAAAATATGGGGCTTTCTGGGAGGAGAGAGAGAGAGAGTCAGTTTGAAGTTATTTAGTCCTTAAAAAAATCAGGAATTTAGAAAATGCAGTCCTTTGGGATGGAAAGCAATGTGGCATGAAAAATAGCAACAGCAAAAGCACCAGCTGGGGAATCCTCACTCTGTACTTGGCGCTGAACCAAACATTCAACATGCATCATTTTATTCAATTTCCCCTAACAACATTCAAACTAACTAGTTCTCCATCGTAGTGTGATAGTGAGAAAAGCCAGCGAGTATTAAGGAGAATGTAACTTGGCCCCGATGTCCCAGCTAGAAAGTCTGTGTTTCTAACTCCAGTATTCATTTCCTCGTGACACTCCCAAGAGCAAGAGATGTGATGCAAAGACCTGCACTTTGATTTTCACTCTGTTACCATGAAGGCTAGTCCATGGACTCACTATCCACAGCCTCCAGCTTCTTTACATTTAGAAAGAACATGACATAGGATCAGGTTAAAGGAAAAAAGTCACACCAGATTACACTAGCAATCTGCTAATTTCAGGACTGTATGGTGAAATAACGGATTCAGCTCATGAGCTCTTCTGCTTACCCTGAAATCTACCCAAAATTTGTATGTGAAAGATACAGCATAGATAGGACTCCTTATTTCATCTTGGTGCCATTTCTAGGTACTGTTCTGTGCAGGTCAGGTGGCTTTTTAATCTTATGGATACGTGAGTCCATGGCTCTTGGTTTAAGTCAAATCCAAGGGGCAGCATATTGGTAATCAGAGTGGTGATGTGAAATTGATCAACCTGCTTCTGGTTTATTTTGTTATGACACTGGTGTCCACAACTCTGTTGTCTTCTCTGGAAGCTTATGAACAACTCTGGCTCTGATTATAATATTATAGGAAATTCCTACCCTAGTCTTCAGGAACCCTGAATTATATGGTACAGAGCCAGCTTATGAGTCTCTGAGCTTCAGGGTCTTCATCCCCAGGAGGATGAGAGAATACCTGGTAGACTTCTGTGTCTCTGGAAAATTGAATGTTCTGATTAGGTAAGCAGTAGTTTTCTACCCCAACTGAATACTAGAGTTGTATTTTTAAATACCTAGGTCTCACAGAGAGACATTTAATTCCGTTGGACATCTATATTTTTAAAAGCTCCCCAGGACATTCTAATGTGAAGCTAAAATTGAGAACTAGTGCACTAAAGGTTACATTCTAAAACAGATAACCTTTCTCAAAAAAGACAGAGAAAACGCAAAGGAACAAAGCAGGCCAAAAGTTATTTTTTTAAAAGTCTTATATTAAAAATCAAACCTAGGGCTCTCCAACTTCAAACCTGGATTATACTGCCTGTGGTAAAGTATTTAGAGAGCACAGCCCCTGTTGCCTTAGAATACTTAAAATACTTTGTAAACTCAACAGAGTAAACAATACAAAAATAGTAACGCTATGTTTCATGCTGAATTCTCCAGTTTTCATCAAAGGTATAGAGGTTATTCTCCAGTGAATTTTATTGAATCCCTTAGGCCCATGACCTTATTTTCCTTGTGTCCAATAGTCTTCAAAATGAAGAAAGAATCTGGAACTGGGTGGGAAACACAAAAAAGCCTTTTGCAATTCCATCAGCTGATTCTCATATACAAAGTAGAAAATAAAACAATCAAGCAGCACTTTTTAAAATTTTCTAATCACTTAAAAAGCCCAGATTATCACCATCCAAGAAAAGAGCCATGGCTCTAAAGTCAGTTTCTGCCGATACCTGCAGCTTTCAGCAACTTTGGTCTTTGCTTCTGGCTCCAAATCCATCTGTCAAGTCACACCGGCCCATTTGCAAATGCTACCTGGCTTCACAAGGCCTCTTTTATTTATCACATTTATTAAGTAATAGAAAGTGAGTTATAGTCATTAGAGAATATAAAAATTACTTCCATTCAGGTGTCCAAATGAGTCTCTTTGGCTGAAATATGAAAAAGGAGCCCTGGCTGACTCCTCCCTGCGCACAACAATTGTGCCAGAAAGTAGAGTGTAGTTAGAGTCCTTTCTAGAAGATTGGCTGGGCACTTAAGCTAATTAAGATGCGTTCCTTCAGGTTTGTCTGCCGAGTGCCCAGTATGTGCCTGGCACTTTGCTAGGACAGTGTCACTTTAGGTTGGTGCTTTGTCTGCCTGAGCTGCTGCTTCATCTTTGAGATGGGTATAATAATATCTATTCCATAATTCTGTAAGTGAAATAAAACATATTTAACTTTGTCAGTTATAATAAACATTTGAAAAGTTTTTTTTTTTATTATTACCCTTTCTCTTCTAGAATTAAATTTAGGGCAGAATTAGTTTTGTCCAATAAACGATGGTATATCTGCTGTGTCTTAGTGACCTCCCTCCTATGGTACCTCAGATTACCCCTATGCCACTGAAATAGGTGGTTTGTCATGTGTGCTCCTGATATAGGCAATTACACTTCGGTTTTTTGATCTCCTCCCTTGGGATATTGAACTCTCTGTGAATCCCTGTATGTTAATTCTTAAGGTAACATCAGTGAACCATATGGTTACTCATCTTTCTGAGAAAATAGTTTGTGTATCCACGGAATTATAGATCTTAGGTTGTGGTGGCACCTTAGAGCAACCAGTTGCAATCTTCTACCTAGTCTTGAAGGAACTTAGCTTAGTTATCTGGGGAAGGAAGATCCAGAGAATTCACTAACAATAGCTGCACGTATTTCAAGTAATGACACGCAGGTGAAATCAGACTTATTGTCTGAGGCAAAGGAATAAAACTCACAGTTAGTAAATTTCAACAATGAGAATAATGCCACTTTGGCATGGACTTGTCTAGGAATTCACTGAGTCTTCTGACTGCTAATATTCAAGTTCAAGTTGTGTTACAGGACACTGGGCATGCTGTGTGTTAAACAACTGTTTCCCTTGTTACCTTGAGTATGCAAACTACACGTGTATTGGATATCTTTTCTCTCTAGATATACTTTCTCCCTTTCTGTTTCCCCCACGTGTTTAATCTCCTTGAGCTTCCTCACCTTCTAGCTTCTACCTAGATTCTTATAGATTCCTATAGAGGAACAGAGGAACCTGAGGTTAGAGATTTATTCCATTGGATGCTTGCTTACAAGAAAGGTTTGAAATGGGCTCACTGTGTGCTTTTCATGCTTGATTCAGTCCCTTTCAGGAGGTCTTTGCCCTTTGTTTTCTGTGGCTCAAGGACCTCTTAAGAGCAGCTTTTTCTCAATATTTAAGTCCTCCGTGTTAGGGAGACACCTGCTCATACTCCTCCTGGAAGACTGCACACAAACTTAGGAGTTTCCCCACATCCCATTCTCACCCATCAGTAGCTTTTTATATATTCTCCTCATACAGTATGACCCAACTTGCCTATACTGGGACTGTGAGAGACTTGATAAAGATACAATGTGAAAACAGAGAATATAAGCCGGAAAGAAGACCACAGAAAGTTTTCTTTTAATATTTTCCTCTGACTGCTGGATTATAGGTGAAAATGTGGATACGTGAGATCACACAGGACATTGGTGGCAGCGCCAGGATAAGACACTATGTTTCTCAACATGGAATAAGACATTCAAACCTCTGCCTTGTTGCTTCTCTGAATTCTAAAGAGCTGAAGGAAATGTAAACCATTGCCAGGATGGCAAACACCTTTGGCCAGATCATCAAGGTTAGCATCTTTGGTAACAAACCATGATGAGAGAAGATCCATTCAGATCATGTAAGAAGGATGTCACTGCATCTCTGAAATTTTTTTCTCCCCAAATTCCAAATATCCAGGTTTACTACACACACAAAAAAATTAGGAAAACAGACTGAGGACATTTTATGAAATGTTACTTTCCTCAAAACTTTTAAGGTCAGCAAAAACAAGAAAAGTATGAAAAATTGTCACAGTACAGTCATCTAGGAAGATTTGCCAGGTAAATATAGTGTGGCTCCTGCATGGTATCCTGAAACAGGAAAAGAATTTTAAGGATAACTGTTGAAATCTAAATGAAGGGTGCTCTTTAATTAATTGCAATGCACTCATATTAGCTCCTTAGATGTAATAAAGGTATCATAGAAAAAAAGATGTTAGTAATAAGGGAAACTTAGGTGTTTCCAACATCTAATCCTTACTCTTGATGTAACATTTGATATTGAAGTCTGTATACATCCAAATAGTTTTTGCATTTCTAGTGCAGTGCAGTGTTTTCCAATAATCAAGACATACTTCACTGAGTCTAAGTTGCCCATTCTATAAATGAAAATGCATATATAT